>NW_013668708.1:84754-87522 GCF_000517525.1 Limulus polyphemus
GAAAGAATAAACCAGTTTTATTTAAGAAAGGACTTGTGCCACTAAAGTTTCATCAGAAAGAAATTATACAGGAAATTAACAAACGACCAGAGACGTAACAATATGTAAGAAAATAACAGACTTGACAAGTATCACACATGTTAACAAATTTATTTACTAAACCTCAAGAATTAGATGTACTAATATACTAGTTGCGAAAATTACAAACACCTTAGTTTATAAAATACTAACCTACAGCCTAATGCAATAATATCTGCAGTATATACTTGTTTTAGTGTGTGATTAGTTAAATAGAATAAATCACCAAACATATGGGACATTCCACAAAGTGATTTGAGCTAATCCGATCATAGAAAGCTTCTTCATATAAAAACTCTACAAAACATATCAAGCACTTCAAATCTATAACGCCTGTCCCTCATTGTGTTGAACATTAGATCTTGACCCTCACGTTACCCCTCCCCTATCACTTAAAACTGACATGTTTCACCATAGCCTAATATGCTGTCATCAATACATGTAAGTAAAATCCCAAACTCATGAAGTATCACACATCCTGAAATATTTATTAACAAATTTTCAAGTTAGAAAAGCCGACTTTATCCAAAATTTATCAAAAATAGTGTATGCATCCTACATCTGAAGGTTTTAAGAACAAACAAAATCTGTAAAATAACTATGATAACAATCATAAAAGTTCTTGACAAAATATTTCAATTTTTTTGTTTTTATTATTTCTTACACAAAAGATATAGTGTTGTATGTTCACTATATTTTAAAGTGTGCCTTAATTAATGAATAACAGACTTTGTATGTCACCAAATTTAACAGTCAGTAAAAAACAAGTATATCTATTTTTTCACTTTACATAATGACACAGAAAGCTAAATGTAAATTCATGACATTCTCTATCTCTAAATTTGATGGTGCATTAGGACAGTGGTTCCCAAAGTCTGAGCCCCCCAGTGACACAGTGGTATGTCTGTGGACTTACAATGCCAGAAACTGGGTTTCGATACCCATGGTGGGCAGAGCACAGATAGCCCATTGTGTAGCTTTGTGAATAACTTCAAACAAAAATCCAATGTAATCAAATAGACTCAATTATCTCTGCAGAGCTTCCAGACCCTATAAATGACCAAAGCCTCTTTAACACCATCAAAAGAACAGTGATTCATGGACTATGTGGGCCTTTAAATCCAACGTCTTCATGTATGGAAAACGGAAAATGTGTTAAAAAATATCCCAGGCAACTGATAAAAAAGACCCAAACTGGTGAAGATGGATACCCTCTCTACAGAAGGAGAAAGCCTGAAGATGGGGATTTACAGCCATGATAAAAATGAGAAATGGTCAGGATGTTGACATTAACAATCGATGGATAGTGCCTTATTGTCTACTGTTGTCAAAGACCTTTGATGCACACATCAATGTTGAATTTTGTAACTCAGTCAAGTCAATCAAATATGTGTGCAAGTGTGTCAACAAGGAATCTGACGATGCTATGTATGCTCTTCAAGACCAAAACATACATGATGAAGTGACTCAGTTCCAACTGGGAAGGTACATTAGTAGCAAGGAAGCATTTTGGTACATTTTGGAATTTCCAATTCATGAACAACATCCCACCATCCAACAACTTAGCGTCCACCTAGAAACAGACATAGAGTCTACTTCACTGAAGAAAATGCTTTGCAACAAGCATTGGCTCCAAAAAAATACAACACTGACTGGATTCTTCAACCTTTGCCAAGAAGATCCCTTTACATGCACATTACTTTATTCTGAGTTCCCGTCTTTTTACACTTGGGGCAACAATAAATGGAGTAGGAGATAAAGAGGTATTCCTGTAGATGGTCATCCTGGGTTTTTTAAAGATGAAGCCTTGGCAAGGGTCTATACTGTTCATCCCAGCCAGCAAGAGTGCATTTACCTTTGTATGCTGCTTCATGATGTGAGAGGCCCAATATCCTTTGAGGATTTGCGTATTGTCCAAGGTCTTTGTGCCACCTAAATAGAGGCGTGTTTCAAGTGAGGCATTCCTGAAGACAATGCACAGTGGAAGACCACTCTGACAAAAGCAGCAGGCTCACAGTCACCAGCCAACCTCAGAAGTTTGTTTGCTGTTTTGCTGCAAGTTTGTAGTTTCAAATCCAGTTGCCCTGTGGCAAAATCACAGAGAAGATCTGTCAGAAGACTTCAAGCACCAGGCTCAACTACAAAATCCCCATATAGAAGTTAGCTACAATGATGCCATTTTTAACTTGGCTCTTATTGCCATTGAAGACAAAGTATTGTCTCTGGGAGGAAAAGAGCTTCCATCATTTGGCCTTCCTGAAGTTCAATGCAATCAGGATGACAACCTCAATCATGAGGTTCTGTTTGAGACCACTTATGATATTCAAGCTTTTAACTAAGAAGTTTCAGTTAACAAGCCAAAATTGCTACCTTCCCAAAAAACAGCATATGCAGCAATAATTGACAGTGTCCAACATCAGAAGGGTGGAGTCTTTTTCATCGATGCATCAGGAGGAACAGGGAAACATTTGCTATCAAACTGTTGTGGGCAGAAGTTCGTCAACATAAGCAAATTGCACTTGCAGTTGCCTCATCCAGAATCACAGCAACTCTTTTGCCTGGAGGCAGAACAGCCCATGCTGCATTTAAGCTCCCATTGAACTTGACCATAAATGAAAATGTTACATGCAATATCAGTAAAGGAACTGGGATGGCAGAAGTTCTTAGAAGATGCCAAATGATAGTTTGGA
>NW_013668708.1:87598-92033 GCF_000517525.1 Limulus polyphemus
ACTCTTTTGCCTGGAGGCAGAACAGCCCATGCTGCATTTAAGCTCCCATTGAACTTGACCATAAATGAAAATGTTACATGCAATATCAGTAAAGGAACTGGGATGGCAGAAGTTCTTAGAAGATGCCAAATGATAGTTTGGAACGAATGTACAATGTCTCACAAAGCAGCATTAGAAGCTTTGGATAGGACACTGCAAGATATTTGTGAAAGCAAAAATATAATGGGGGAGTCACTTTGGTTTTGGCTGGAGATTTCAGACAAACATTGCCGTTATTCCAAGAGGCACATGAGCCAGTGAACTTAAGGCTTGCCTAAAATCATCATATCTTTGGAGAAACGTAAAAAAATTCCACATATCTACCAATATGAGAACCCATCTGCATGGAGATCAATTATCTGGACAGTTGGCTGACAGTTTATTGAAACTAGGCAATGGCAAAGTCAAACAAGATCAACAAGGAACAATTGACATGGGACCAATCTGTACACAAGTAACATCTGTTGATGAACTCATTGCAAAGGTTTTCCCAAACCTTTCTGAAAACTATCAAAATCACAGTTGGCTGTGTGAAAGAGCAATATTAGCTCCAAAGAACAATGTTGTCAATGTCATCAACACACACAGCTGTTGCAGTAGATACTTGGTAATACCCAGTGCTACAAGTCAGTTGACTCGGTGCCTGATCAAACCTAAGTGGTCAACTATCCTCCAGAGTTTTTGAATTCATGTGAACCTCCAGGAGTCCCACCACATTGTATCAGTCTAAAGTTAGGAGCACCGATCATGGTACTCCAAAATTTGGATCCACCACATCTGTGCAATGGAACGAGAATGGCAGTAAAGAAGCTTATGCCCCATGCTATTGAAGCTACAATACTTTCTGGATGTGGCAAGAATGAAGATGTTTTCATTCCAAGAATCCCAATGATTCCCACTGATATGCCATTTGAATTTAAGAGACGACAGTTTCCCATTCGCTTAAGCTTTTCCATATACATCAACAAATCTCAAAGTCAGACATTGAAGGTAACTGGCTTGCAATTGGAATAGCCCTGCTTCTTGCATGGACAGCTCTATGTTGGATGTTCACGTGTTGGAAGCCCAAAAAATCTTAATGTAAATGTTCCATGTGGAAAACTAAGAACATTGTTTATCGTGAAGCTTGTAACTGACTATATTTTCATGAAACCCTCAGCTGATTGTTTTTGACAAAAGTCAAGTTTCTTTGAATTGTGTATCTCTCTTACAAAGAAGATAAATATTTTGTCTGAAAGTTTGCTTGTTTGGAATTAAGCACAAAGCTACACAATGGGCTATCTGTGCTCTGCCCACCACGGGTATCGAAACCCGGATTCTAGCATTGAAAGTCCGCAGACATACCACTGTGCTACTGGAGGGCTTGTCTGAAAGAACTATAATTCAGGAACAATTACCATGAAGCTTTTTTAGTTATTTTCATCTTAATTAAGTGGTCACCAAACTGAGAGCTTCAGTCCCCGGGCAACATATCCTGCTAGTTAAATATATAAATGAAAACTATAATCATAAGTTGAAACATTACACGATAACCATCTACAGAACTATAGTAACACTACTCTTAGTAACACAATTAATCTACAGTATCACTATCCACCTTCATAGAACGTATATTTAAATACATATGTGAAAACTTTGTTTGTTTTTTTGAAGTTAAGAACAAAGCTATACAATGGGCTATCTGTGCTCTGCCCACCATGGGTATCGAAACCTGGTGTCTAGCATTGTAAGTCTGCAGACATACCATTGTGCCACTGGGGGACCACGTGAAAACTAATAAAATGAAATATTTTGAATATAGACATTTATGACATGATATCTTAGTAATCCATCTGAAACATACACCCTTGTAATATTATGATGTCACCCCTTCCCCATAGCAATGCATTCTCTGATTCAATTTCATAAAACTATGATGTCACTCCCTCTACCAGCAGCAACACACTCCTCTAGTATTTTACATAAGTTATGTAATACTCAGTTGTTGGCATCCTATATATTACATACCAGTTGTATAACTCCAGGTGGCATCCTTTGAGTTCCCAAGTACCAGAATAATTACTAATACAATCAACAAAATAGCAGTCTCACACAAATATGAACATATAAAAGTGAAAAACTATAATGCTGGTGACATAATCATATGATGTCACACCTCTCCTAGCAATATGTCCTCTGGTGTCAAACAACTTCTGCCACTCAAACATAAATTAATAAACAATGCTGATGATGTAATCATATGATGTTACCTCTCTCTATAGCAATATATATCATTAGCAATGTGCCCTCTGGTGCCAAACAACTTTCGTTTCCTAAGTGGCTTCCCAACTACTCACAAAGGAAAAATGAGTTTGTTTTTGATGTGGAGTGGAATGACTGGATGATAAAGTTTTCTTGGAGGTTGTATTTATATGTGTGAACCCATAATAGTTATCTATGTCTGAGAAATTGCAGATGATTAGGATTAGATACCCGACAGTCTACTCATAATACTTGTTTGCCCATGGAAACAGGGAAGGGAAATCAATATATTTAACCTTCGCTCCTTTGATTTCATACATCAGTCAGCTGGCATATACTCTATCTCCATAGAATTCATTGTAGACACTTAGTTGTGTGTGTGAGCAAGAATTTCTTCAATGCACTGTCTGATTCCTTGAGTTTTGAAAACTCATGTTCCCAGATAACAATGACATGGAATCCAAGAGCTCGGATTTTCTGTTCTCCTGTGTAGAGTTCATAATGGGGTATTAAAGACTATGTTTTACTTTACTGCAACAAATGGGTTATCAATCACGAAATGAAAGGATATATGCTCAGATATATTTTACCTTACTTTCCTTAATATCAAACAGTTTACATCCAGCTACTATCCATGTTATTCAACTAAGAGAATTAGCATTACTTACACTGAGGTTGGATGGTAGTTATTCTGAATCTGTTGCAGAATGGAGGTCTTCATTATTTCTGGAATGGCTGTTTCAGAGAACTAGTTTCAATGGTTCAAAAGCTTTTTTCTTCAGTGCTGAGGAAACTGAATTTAAGTCCAAAAACATGAGTTCTTATACAAGTTTCTTTAGTATTCTTATGATTTTCCAAATAGTGTAAACATCAACTCGCAAGTAGATCTCTCACTTAATTGGTTGAATTTTGTTGACTCATCATACTTTTCTGAGCTTAAACCAAAACTAATTCATTAATTGGTTATAATTGAAGATAGTAAATTGGCAGCTTTTTTGCATGTATTTCTCCTCATCTTCCATTTGATCAAAGTTCCACCCAGAGTCTCGGTTTCCTTTCTAATGCTTTTTATAGAATTCATTTCTTGCCTTCAATGAAGTTAACATAAAGTTTCTCATAGCTTTCTCTCTGCTACAGTTTCATCTGTTTATGTTAATAATGTAAACAGTTGGTTCTTTATACCGCCAGGAATGCATCTTAATTTATGTTGACATATAAATTTCCTTTCTTGGTCAAGCATCATTTTCTCTGCAATCACTAAGTGTGCACAATCTCAATTCTTAAAGCATTTGAAATATCATAAAATTCCTTAAAATGTCACAAATGCTTCATCTTTCCTCCTTAAAGAAATTTTTATCTTCGAGAAAAATTTCATCATCTAACCTCTCAAATAACACTTATAATAACCCAACTAAGTATTCTTACTTACTATACTATATTCTAACTCAAGAATGACTGAATAATAGTTTCCATGGTTATTTATTTGCCATAATATTAATACCAATTTTACTCCTTTCTCTTATTTCATTGCTATGTAATACGTTTTATACATTATCCATAATTAGAATTTGACTATATGCATTATCTCTTACTCATTAATCATTACCATAATTCATTGGATCAATCAGTCTAACATATTTATTTACATAATTAAAAGTATTACACATTACTCAATACAACATACTACATAATGTAATTCGTACATAATAAATATTTTCATGTAGGCTATGTTCGTCAGCTATATATTCATATCAATAATTATAATACTGATCAAACGAATTATTGAGGATTAAATCAAACAGTCATATCTCCATATTATCATATCATCCAATAATAACTAAAAGATTATACTTCAGATCATTGAATCCAACATAATACATCAATTAATTAAAATAAAATAAACAAAATGATATTCACGGGTATTAATCATAATATTAAAGTCAATCATAGAACAGACTAATATAATCAAATATCATAGCAATTAAATATTACATTAATTATGATACTTGTTATACACTGATTCGTATATCAAGCAATGTTCAAAATATGCCATAAACAATAATCTCTGGCATTATAATGTTGCGTCAGCGAGTCACATGACTACTGTGACGCAACGTTTCTAGAACTATCATGTACTCTGGCGAATGCTCTAGTA
>NW_013668708.1:92912-103470 GCF_000517525.1 Limulus polyphemus
AACAAACGGAGACGTAACAATAATAACACAAGTTAATTAGGTTTGATTCATACTTTTATTTAAAATGAAAAACCCAATAATCTAACACTAAGAAATAAAAATAGGATGTAGCAAACTGCAGGCCATCCTCAAACTATCAACCAGCATCTTCTTTCTTCTCTTCATCGTTGTCTTCTTGTTCTCAGATAACTCCTGGGTGTTTCCTTTAGAATTCGTTCCCCAAGCATCAAAACACTATGTTATTGTTGTTTATGATCCACTCATAAAGAACAATGTTCAAAAGGGTACACATGGTAATCACAGTACATATGTGCATCATGTGTTATATTCTTCAAGGTTCACACATACTAGTCCCTTAATATGGATAATCACACACATTTCTCTTGCCCTTTCGAGTATAATTTTGTATATTCGTCTGTAATGTTTCAACAGATGTATATTAAATCATTAAAATCATATTGTCTTTCTTCCCATTCAATCCCATGTACGTTTGTCACACACTAGTCTATGTGTCAGTTTCTTTTTTCGACCTTCTTTCAGACATGAAAACATCCCTCCCCAGCTTTATAACCTTGTGTGAGTTATTTTCAGACCTTATCAGATGATAGGTAAATATCTTCCTGGCATCAGGTATCAGAGGAGGAGAAACAGATGATTTTGTTTGTCTTTCAGCCAGATCTTCTTGAAACAGACAGATCACCTTTCATGTTGTGACAAATAGGCTAATGATGCAGGGAAGGTAGATCAGAGGAGCTAAATGATAAATACAAATACAATGGATTGATAAAAGCATTTATAAAAAAAAGAGTTATAAATTAACTGTGAATTAATTCTGGGAATTAAATTATAAGTAGATCACTATGGGTGAATGCTAGGCTTAGGTTAATATGTAAGGATGAGTAGATTGCCTGGTTGGGCTTGTGAGATCAGTTAATGGCAGAAGGGAGCTTTTTGAAATGGAAGACTTCCATTTAAATATGGTAGGGGCTAGTTTGTTTTCAAGGGCTATTAACTCAGCTCTAAGAGAAATGTTAAACTAAAACTAGACAGTGCTGAGGACCAGGATAAACTAAATGTAAAAAATATAAGAAGTAGATAAAAGATTAGCATAGGAACTGAGTGTATAAGTAGCTTTAAGGGTAGGCTAAATTGTTACTATTGTAATCTAAAAGTATAAGAAATAAAATAGTTGACTTTACAGCACTGATAGGAATGGAGGATTTTGATATAATAGGAATAACTGAAGCATGGTTAAATGTAGATAGTTTTGATGACAGAAATGTCTTTGAAATACAGAGTTATAGGCTATTCAATAGAGACTGAGCACTAAAGAGAGGGTGAGAAGTGGCTTTTTATGTAAAATGTGAGTTACATCCTGTTGAAGTTGAGAGATAATAGGAAGGTCACTGAATCCATTAGGGTTACTATTAATGGATATGGATGGAAAAGATTTTAGTGAGAATTTGTTACAGACCACCAGATGAAACAGCAAGATTAAAATGTCAGCTATTAATAAGGTCATAATTATGGGTGATTTTAATTTCAGGAATATAGACTGGGAAATATTAGTCAAACCATGAGAGAGAAAGCTTCTGGGAAACAGTTTCAGACGGGTTTCTTTACCAGTTGGTCAAGGAACCTACTAGAAGCAATGCTATTTTAAATTTACTGTTAACATCTAACATAGAAATGATTAAGAAGGTGGGAATTGGGGAACATCTGGGTGCAAGTGATCATTGCTCTATTAAGTTCGATGATTTGCTGCACATGGAGACTAAAAATAATAATATTTTGGTTACAAATTTTGAAGAGATGTGACAAGAATTATCTATTGTGAATTGGGCAGCTGAGTTATTTGGAGACACAGATAAAATGTGGAGAATGTTTTTTTAAATATTCACGATAAAGATATTCCTTATAGAAAGAAAGGGGTGGCTGCAAGTAAAAACTAGGTTGGCTCACAGAAGGGATAAAATTAAAGTATCACAAATTTAAGAAATATAAATTTAATGGTATGACAGAAGATTTAGAAGGTTATAGAAAATTAAGAGAGTTCATCAAACAGGAAATTAGAGGATCAAAAAGAAAACAAAGGTTGACTGATCATCATGAGATGGCTGGATTATTAAATTTTGCTTTTTTTTTCAGTTTTTACACATGAAGATTTAAGAAATATTCCTCATCTTGAACAGTTGATAGATGTAAATAAGATCGAACAAGATTATCACATTAATTTTGATCTTGTTAAGGAAAAACTGGGAAGTTGAAAGAATGATAAGGCTCCTTGGCAAGATAATATTTCCCCAAGGTTTAGAAAGAAGTTATAGATTGGATGTGTGAGCCACTTGATACTATTTTTGTAAGTCCTTGAATAGTGGAAAGGTGCTAGGGGATTGGAAGTTAGCTAACATCACTCCTCTTTTTAGAAGAAGTGATAAAAATTCTCCCAGTAATTATTGGCCATTAGTCTTACATCAGCTGTGGAAAAAAGTTTTGGAAAGTCTGATAATAAAATATACTTTGATAAGTCATTTAACAAAGTTTAACATTTTACTGGATAGTCAATACGGTTTCGTTAAGGGAAAATCTTGCCTTACAAATTTTTGACATTCTTTGAAAAGGTTACTGCTTATGCAGATGAAGGTAAGAGTGTATATCTGGTGTATCTGGATTTTCAGAAAGCATGTGATAATATGCCACAAAAAAGCGCGTAAAAATTATCTCTATCGGTGTGCTAATTGGATAGAAGAGTGGCTGGATGGAAGAAATCAGAGGGTTGTTACAAATGGATTTGAATCAGACTAGATTAATGTCACAAGTGGAGTACCTCGGGGCTCAGTCTTAGGATCTTTGCTCTCATTGATTTACATCAATGGCATAGATGAAGGAATGGTCAATAAATTACTTAAATTTGCTGATGATATTAAGTTCTTCGGTATTATTGGCTGTGAGAGGAGGATGCTGCTTTATAAAAGAATTTAGATCATTTGGTGAGATGTGCAAAGAAATGGCTGATGGGTTTTTATTATCATATAATAAGTGCAAGACAATAGATGTGAGTTATCATAATTTTATTATAAGTATAAGTTGGATGGTAATGACATCAGCAGTCATCAAAAGATAAGGATATTATTGCAGTGGTTGATCAGCCATCCAAGTAGTGTACTAGTGCTAGTAGTTGAGCAAATAGTTACCTCTGGATGTTGTGGTGGCAGTGGGTTAAGTGATTTGTTTGTTTGTTATGAATTTCGCGCAAAGCTACATGAGGGCCATCTGCGCTAGCCATCCCTAATTTAGCAGTATAAGACGAGAAGGAAGGCAGCTAGTCATCACCACCCACCGCCAACTCTTAAGCTACTCTTTAACCAATGAATAGTGGAATTGACCGTCACATTATGACGTCCCACGGCTGAAAGGGCGAGCATGTTTGGTGTGACGGGTATTCGAACCCGCAGATTGCGAGTCGAGCGCCCTAACCACCTGGCCATGCCGGGCCCTGAAGTTAAGTAAGTTTAAGAAAAAGCTTAAACATGTGAATGATAAAGACTGGCTTTGAATTTTTTTTATTTTATTTTTGTAATAGTTTTAGTTTAGAGGATGGAACAACCTAGATAGACCAATAGGTCCCTTGTCGTCCCTTGAAATTATGTTATATTTCTGACTTTTTCGGTAATAATTTTAACCAACTTATGACAAGTAATTTAGACTTCTATTTAATATCTTACTTCCTTTGTTTTAGAAAAGTAGATATATATATTTTTCAATTTATTTGCAATTTTACGAGCTGCGTATTATTTCTGGCAAAAAAAAACACAACATTTAAACAACAAAAAATAAATGTATGACAATTTCAAATCAAGTTTTTACCTTTTCTATAGTAATTGGTTTGTTAATTTGTTATGGATTTCGCACAAAGCTACACGAGAGCTATCTGCGCTGGCGTCCCCAATTTAGCAGTGTAAGACTAGAGGGAAGGCAGCTAGTCATCACCACCCACCGCCAGCTCTTGGGCTACTCTTTTACCAACGAATAGTTTGATTGATCATTACATTATAACGCCCCACAGCTGAAAGGGCGAGTATGTTTGGTGGGACAAGGATTCGAACCCGCAGATTGCGAGTCAAGCGCCCCCTAACCACCTGGCTATGCTGGGTCATATTAATTGGTAAAATGAAAAACTCGTGAATAAGAAGGAGTCTCTCTATGATCTGATTTGTTAAAATGCATTCTAAAAGTATTATTGAACTAAAATTATATTTATTTAATTTAGTTGTAGAATATCAAAGTATGGGCATTTTTAACAACTATTTTTAAAAAGTCTTGTATTTTTTCTTTGTACAATGTTGATATTCTTTTTCATATTCAATTTCTGTACTTTACTTTGGATTGTTTTGTTTTTAGAACAACGTACAAAAGGCGACCTGTTCTTGTTTACCCTAGGGAATGAAACCCCCGATTCTAGCATGACAAGCTAGAAGCTTATCACTTTACTACTGGAAGAATTGTTTTTTGAGTTATAGAAATCTCGATTTAGGTGTGTGGATCGTTCAGAGGTCTAATTTTGGGTAATACGCTCTATGAAGAGTTCCTTGTGTGTAAATCCTAAAAATAGTAAGTCATGTAACCCTACAGTTATGAGGGGTGGAATTTGGGGTAACTCTTTATAGAACCATCCACTAACCAAAACACCATTTTAATACATTCAAAATTTACAAAAAATATATTATTACATAATCATATTTCATCCACCTCATGTTTGGGATGGAACAGCCCTGTCGGCACTATCTGGTGCCACATAATGGAATTTCATGACCTCACATAAACACGCGATCTCTCCCCTACCGCCCCTGTGGTTATTAAGTAATTATTATATAACTAGTATGCACTTTGGGAATTTAAATGCCTCCCTTAATACTTCTAATATAAAGAACATTTCTTGATGAAATTTCAGTTGTAAAATATGGAGTTATTTTATAAAATAAACAAATATAGTATTTACTAAATGTAGATTTAACATATGTTTATGACACACAATGTAGTTGTATCAGTACAAACTTAATGCTTAAGTCAGTAAAACAAGGCAAAAGAAATATGTTGGGATACGAAGTAAGAATCAAAAATAAAACCAAAAAAGGGTCTAATAAAAATGCTTTGATAGCCCTTAGTTTATCCTTAGTTTCCACTTATATGTTCAGTTCACAAGCGAAATTCTATAAAAGCAACCAGTGGACTGGTGAAATTTGTTCTGTGCTTCATGAGCATTCATTCTTTACTGTACAGTTATTGTCTTCTTTGTCTAATTTCTAAATGTAAAGAGATAAAAATTTCATCATTGTCAAGTCAGCAATTGAATGTAACCCTTAACTACAAGCTTAAAAGTAAATAATAGTTCTCATAAGATGGTTGAAGATAATAGAATTTTTTATACTGAAAAAGCGATATTTTTCATTTAAAGTATTGTTACGATAGAGGATGTTGCGTGATGCTGGGAGCATGCGCTGTGGAGTTTATAGAATTAACGGAGAACCCCGCGAATGTCCGAGTGTTTGCTAGACGCCCTCTTTTTTTAATAGATAAGCCTGGCAAAGAAATTCAGCGACATAGGAGATAGATAGATAGATATAGAGACAGATAATTGAGTCAAGCGAACGGTAGTGACGGTAATATAAAGTGTATGTTTTTTTATCGAGATTGCAAACTTATTGACTGTGGAAATTCTGTGTATTACTAAGTTGTATCGAGAAAGAATAAACTAGTTTTAATTAAGAAAGGACTTGTATCGCTGAAATTCCTCGGAAAGAATTTATACCTGAAATTAACAAACGAGCAGATACGTAACAGTATGTTATATCAACTTATATATCAGTTTATTAGTATATCTATCTAGTTAATTATGCTGATAAATTCATGAAATTCTATATTCATATTGGTTACTTTGAAGAATAAATAAGGTTTGTTATCAAGGTTATAAATAACTTCAAATATTTATAAAAAATAAACTGTATTAAGATAAAATGCATTAATCACACAAAAATGAAACCTAACTTAAAATAAATATGTATATATATATTGTTACGTCTCCGTTTGTTAATTAATTTTCCCGTAACTTCGTTCCGACGAAACTTTAGCGACACAAGTCCTTACTTAATAAAACTGGTTTATTCTTTCTGAATATAACTTTACGATACACTTAATTTCAACTTTCGCGCTAAAACAAACGCTATAACGAACGTTAACTTCAACAATACTCTCTGACTGCAGATCAATTACTCACTATTTACACATTGTCCCGTCACGTTTTCACCATCTTATATATACACGACTACCGAGTAATCTCAGGAAGGTTCGAGAAAGAAGTGGCGTGATACTAGTCACGTGCCTCGCTGACGCAACAATATATTAAAATAGATGTGCTACTTCTTATGGGACTTGGAAGCATTGCACATTGTGAATTAATAGAAAACATAAAATGAATGAGTTATTGTAATACACCTGACTATGATTCCACTCATTTATTGTCAAGTCATACATAAATTATAATAAAACAACGTATTACTGTGAAATTTGGAATGATAGATATAATAGCAATTTGTTTTTTCACTGCTTGAACAACAGGGTGGTTGAATATATGTTACAAAAAATAAGTACCATATGTACCAGGTGTATATTTTGTAAATATTGTTACGTATCTGCTTGTTTATTAATTTCCGGTATACTTTCTTTCAACGAACTTCAGCGATACAAGTCCTTTCTTGATTAAACCACTTTATTATTTTTCGATACACACTTTTAGTGATATACAAAATTTCAACAGTCACTTTAAACTTAACAACTTTTATAACACACTCTATATATCACAGTGATTCACACACTTACTTACGGTGCTTACTGTTCGCTTGACTCAATTATCTATCTTTTCAATCTATCTGCATATCTCTCTGGCTTTCTTTGCCAGGCTTAGATATTCTACCCAAGAGGGCGTCTAGGAAACACTCGGACATTTGCTGGGTTCCCCGACAATTCTAGAAACTCCAGTGAGCATGCTCCCAGTGTCGCACGTAACAGGCTGACATAACCAGGAAGGAATTTTGACCTTTTGTGTCTCTTGGTTTTGTGTCTTTGACAAATGACACTGGCAATCCCATATGTATTCTTTGTGGTACTTGGGCGACTCAATCATTGTTGTTGGAATGTATATTGCCTTTAAATTCGAGTTCTGCCACTGGTGAGTCTGTTATTGCTCAGGGTATTGAGAGTGGCTTTGTTAATGTTCCTCTTCATAACATTTATTTAGCATCAGACCTAGTTTCGAGACAAGTTGTGGTTGGAATAAGACCTACTCTGCCAGTTAAGGGTGTATCGTAGTTGTTGGGAAAGGAGTTGGCTGGAGAAAAAGTTATTGCCGTACACTGTTTCACCTAAGGATGATGTTGTCATTGAGGAAAATCCCGATGTGTTTCCCTCGTGTGCTGTGACTCGAGCTCAGACTGAGAAATTAAGCCAAAAACAAATGATAGACATGGATTCAGAGGATGATATTATAGATTTGTCTCAGACATTTTTTGGATCTGATGTGGATAATGTGGATGATCGTCCTAGAGACAATACCTCAGTGAGTGACAATTATGGACGTGAGGGATCTGATTCACCCAGTGAAGTTCCGTTTAGTAAAAGTGAATTGATTGCTGAGCAAGAAAAATATCTGCAGATCTCTTCACTATTTAAATATGCACTCCCAAAATATGAACTGGAGAAAGTTCCAAATTATTTTTTTCAAAAATGGTGTGCTTATGAGAAAATGGAGACCACCAGATGTGCCAGCTTCAGAGGACTGGGCTATCGTTTACCAAATCGTTGTTCTCAAAGCATATTATTCTGAAATATTGAAAGTTGCCCATGAAATCCACATGGAAGGTCATTTAGGTGACAGAATTATGAGACATTTATTTGGTCCAAAATTAGGCAAGATGTTTCTCAGTTTTGTGAAACTTCTCATACTTGTCAGTTGATTGGAAAATCTAAACAGAAAATTCCTGTTATGTCGCTGAGACCTATCCCAGCATTCAAAGAACCCTTCAGTCATGTGATTGTTGACTGTGTTGGGCCTTTACCGAGAACTCGATCGGGGATTTTTTATTTGTTAACTATCATATGCATATCCACTCGATTCTCTGAAGCTATCCCTTTGAGAAACATTTCAGCCCAAAAAAATTTTTAAGGTGTGATCAATTTCTTTACTTTTGTTGTCTTAACCAAAGAAATTCAATCTGATCAAGGATCAGTTTTATGTCAAGGTTGTTTATCAACCTCAGTGCTAAACAGATCTAGTGTGTATCATCTAAAATCGCAAGGTGCTCTTGAGAGATTCCATTCTACCTTTAAAAATATGATGTGGACTTACTGTCTCGATAACGAGAAGGATTGGAATGAAGGAGTTAATTTATTAGTACTTGCTGTTCGTGAGTCAGTTCAGGAGTCATTAGGGTTTAGCCCATTTCAGTTGGTGTTTCGTCATTCAGTGCATGGTCCTTTGAAGTTGCTGAAGGAACAGTGGTTGGAAGATGATCCAAAAAAATGCACTTATTCGATTCCAAGTTTCGGTCCAGATTCTTACGGGCTTGTGAATTGGGTCGAGACAATTTGAAGTCATCCCAAGTTAAAATTAAATTTTTTTATGACCGTAAGGCTGAAGAGTGTAAGTTCCATTCTGGTGATTTGGTCTTGGTATGATCCACTATAGGACATCCACTCAGAGCTAGGTATCATGGTCCCTATGAAGTTGTTCAGAAAGTTAATGATATGGATTATGTTGTAAAACCCCTGATCGTCGAAAAGCTACCCAGCTGTGTCATATTAATATGTTGAAGCCCTACCACATACGAGATGCATCCGAAAATATTTTAACCATTGATGTTCTCCTGATACTGATGACAGTTGCTTTGACTCAGACACCTGTAAATTTAAAAGTATTGGAGACGAATGCAACATCAAACTGAGTAATTCTGACATTCTGGCCAATCTTGATTCAAAACTCAATCACTTGCCTCCTGAAGAGAAAAATCCTAATCAAACCAACATCATTGTTCATGATTTAGATATAGGTGACGCTTCTCCTGTGAAACAACATCCCTATCGTGTGAATCCTATCAAGGCCGATAAAATGTGTACCGAAATATTTTACATGCTGGAAAATGGCATTATAGAGCCCAGTAAAAGAGATTGGTCTTCAACTTGTGTACTGGTCCCTAAGTCTGATGGTTCGGTTAGATTCTGTACAGACTTTCATAAAGTAAATATTTTGACAAAGATAAGTTCGTATCCCATTCCAAGAAAGGAAGATTGTATTGATAAAATTGGAAAGGCCAGATATATCACAAAGTATGACCTACTAAATACTGGTCTGTTCCTCCAACTGACAGGGCAAAAGAAATATCTGCTTTTGTTACTCCTGATGAGTTATACCAGTACAATGTAATGCATTTTGGGATGAAAAATTCTCAAGCAACTTTTCGGCGAATGATTAATCAGTGCCTCAACAATCTGTCAGATGTTGGAATTTATGTTGATAATATTGTGATTTCCAGTGACACATGGGAAGAACATTTATGTGTATTACGTGATGTTTTTTGAAAGGTTTAAGAAAGCCAGTCTCACCGTAAATTAGGCAAAAGGTGGCTTCTGTAAAACAAGAGTTATTTACTTAGGTCATGTAGTAGGTCATGGTCAAGTTTCTCTAATTCAAGCCAAAGTTTATTGCATTGTGAATTATCCAAATCCTACCAACAAGAAAAGTTTGATGAGATGTTTGGGAATGGTTGGTTATTACAGGAAGTTTGTAAAAATTTTGCTGATATCACTGTACCATTAACAAACCTTATGAAGAAAAATCAAAAATTTAAATGGTCTGAAAAATGTCAAATCCTTGTTGTGCACTGTATTGATGGCACCTGACTTTGATAAGCCTTCGCAATAGCTGTTGATGCCAGCGATTGTGGTGCTGATGCAATTCTATTACAATCAGACGACAAAGGTATTGAATACCCTGTTTGTTATTTTTCTAAAAAGTTTAATTGTTACTAAAATAATTATTCTACTGTAGAAAAAGAAACACTGGCTCTAGTGTTAGCTTTAGAACATTTCAATGTGTATGTATCTGCATCAAAACAACTTATTGTCATTTACATTGGTCATAACCCATTAATGTTTTTGAACCAAATGAATTTCAAAAACAGAAAACTATTAAACTGGAGTTTATCATTACAAGAGTATGAGTTGAAGATAATCCATGTCAAAGGGGTTGATAACATTTGTGCTGATGCACTTTCACGTGCTATATACTTTTATGATCATAAGGTCATTTGTATTGGTTGTGTTCTACACTGTAATTATTATTGAAGTTATGTAATCCTTTGAATAATGTATTATATTGAATGTACTGATGTCAATGTTTATATATATAATATTTTAGTTAAAAATTGGCGTTAGACAATTTTTAATTCTCTAGGGAGGGAGTTGTGACGGATTTATTATATATTTATTTTAATATCATCGTTTGTTC
>NW_013668708.1:104470-109308 GCF_000517525.1 Limulus polyphemus
CTTCAGAATGATAGTCTCTTCTACAAAGCTGTGTTTAGCTTCACAACTTTGGAATGATAGTCGCTTCTACAAAGCTGTGTTTAACTTCACAACTTTGGAATGATGGTCGCTTCTACAAAGCTGTGTTTAGCTCCACAACTTTCTCTCCCTCAGGATTAATTTTTGTATATTTAAAACATGTTCTTTAAATAAATCGTCACGATATTCTGGTAGAAACTGACTAAAGAAAGTGTGTTTAAATTCAACGGGTAAATTCGTTTTCTTTGTCCAATTGACAGCATCATCTCGTGACTTTTATTATCTTACAACATTGGTCACCTGCACTTGGGAAAGGCAACTCAGCCTGGACGGATATTATAGTTCTAATCCTTTCAACCTGAACTAGAACAAAGCAGCGACTTTCTAAACCACGTATTGCTGCCATTTCGACATAGAAACTAAACAACCAAAAATACTTTACAATGTCTATATAGCTAAAGCAAGTTGAAAATATATGTTATCACACTTTCTCACTCTTCAAATCTAGTCCCAAACCAACAATTAAATTAAATTTTAAACTCGCGAGATGGTCAAGTATGTTTGGTGTGACGGGAATTCGAACCCGCAGATTGCGAGTCGAGCGCCTTAACCACCTGGCCATGTAGTATTAACATTAATATAGTTCTAAAAACACTTACACGTCACACAGACGTCACAGAATCCTTTATTAAATTACAACAATACAAAACTCATTATTTACTCACAATAAAAAATATAAACATTAAAAGCAAACCATCGTTTGTTTCAAAACTGTAATTTCAAAATGTACATAATAATAATACATAATTGGAAAGGTCCTTTTGATTACATGATAAACCTACGAATGAAATGATCACAAAAATAAGCCCTTTAACAAAAGAAAAACTCCTGAAAATACCACTTTACGTTGAAAAAGCAATACTCAGGTGCACACTTACAAACGTGAAAACTAAATTAAATGTGTGTGTGTTGTTGTTGTTTTTTAGAGCAAACCCACACATCTGTTGTGTCCACCGAGGGGAATCGAACCCATTCGTAAATCCAAAGATTTACCGCTGTTCCACCGGAGGTCGACAAATTCGTAAAAATGTGGAATACTTCAACAACCGCTTATCACGGGTATCGAACCCCGCTTTTTTATGTTATAAGTTTATAGACTTACGCACTGAGCAACTGGGGGGGGGGGGGGTCCAAACATTATATGAACCTAACGGCCTTTGTAATAGGTGGAACGGATATGATGTTCACTTTTGAAGTGGAGTGGACAGATTCAGTAAATTCATTCCATGAAGACTGACTGGCACGAGACCAAAGGTAATCATAATGCTGATATGTAAAACATTTCAACTATTATATTTCAAAAACATTTTGGTATCAAATATTTGATAACTTTAAAATATGTATAGGAAGTATTGGTCGAAAATCTGACATAATTACATAGTCCTGCGAATTTAAACTTCATAAAAGTTGTTTTGGTTTTAATAACAGAGTTTTCATAATTCAGCTACGCAGATTTCGAAAACAATATTATTTTTTTTCTATCACGTAAGGATTTTTTGCAGATCGGGAAGAAAAACTTATTTAGATCAAATTATTATTTCGTTTACCACAATGAAAATTTTTTATTATTATTGTTACGACAGCGGAAGTCACGTGACGCTAGTAACACGTCATGATATTCTAGAGGGATCATGTCTGTTCGTGACAACTCTGGTATTTTCTACGCGCTCTCTCTTCTTGTATATAAGTGCGCCAGATAAAGCGAAATTAATTAATCAGAGAATAAAATTGCAGACAGACAAAGACGGACAATTGAGTCAAACGCGGAGTGACCGTAAGGAAAGTGCGTGAATCGTTGTGAATTATAGCGTGTGTTTAAGTTAAAGGGACTGTGGAAATTAAGTTTATTGTAAAGTTGTATTGAGAAAGAATAAACTAGTTTTATTTAAGAAAGGACTTGTGTCGCTAAAGTTTCATCCGAAAGAAATTATACGAGAAATTAACAAACGACCAGAGACGTAACAATACTTTCAAGATAGACAATTTTATATCAAGCGAGATGCTTTTAAGTCACGTTACTTATTGCTTTTTATGAAAAATTTAAAATATAATTCGGATAATCAAGCACAGTGGACATGAATGATTTTAATCTTATGTACTTTCAGTTTTTATATTGCCACTGTCATATTTCGAAAACAATATTACCTTCGTAAACCACTCGCTGTGCATCTGCTAGAATTGCAAACAGTACATCATCCATCAGTCCAAGGTTGATGTTGCGTTGCAAAATAGTTAAAAATGTACGCTTATTTTCTATTATCTAACTCTTCCAGTTCAACAGCACACTTCCAAGACAAGTTAACAAATGCTCTGTAAAATTATGGTCGATTCCATTGTTTATATAAATCAGAAGTAGTTAGCAAATATCGGAATTTTAATTTACATATATATATCCAGTAATTTAGCATTTTGTACTTCTAATTAGTGTGGTAAAAATATATATATATAGTGTAGTTTTAGATCACGTCGTAATGAAAGTTGATCTCTGAAGTATTTGGGAGCATGTGCGAAAATGACGTCACTTGTTAAAATAGTCGCCATATTCGAATGAGAATTGTGCAGTGAGCTTATCGAGAACCTCAAAGAAAAAAGTATTTCTTGTGATTTTTTGTAACAATTAGAAAACATTCTCAGTGTTTTGATGGGAAAAATAACATAATCGTATATTAAAGATGACAATTTTACCCAAAAAGAAGTCTGGACAATCGAAAAATGAAGGGGAAGTTTCTGACCCTATCTCTCAATCTCATACTCATGCACATTCGTATCATGGCGATCGTCATGGACATCAGACTCATTCTCAAGAAAATAGAGAACGCTTTACATTTCCCGGAAGAACTTCCCCTCCAAAGTGGCCTCCGCCGTCAACAAGAGAAGATAAAAGGCCGACTCACTCTCCTAGTTCCAATTTTGATGAATTTGATAGTGTAGATGGTGGACCAAGTCATTCCAAACGACGTCATCGAGCTTCTCCCCATCGAACTACTATTCCGATTAGTATTCGGAAGTCACATTCTCATGGTCATAGTCATACTCTTACAACAATTAGTCTTCATAGATCCAGTGGAACTCAGAATTTTTCTAATCCTGGAACTTCGCAAACTAGTCATAATGCATCTCAAGAAAGGCAGAATAACCAAATAGTGGTGCCATTATTGAAAGTTCCAGAAAACAAAGATCACTCTGGCTACAACAGTGGTGATGAATATGACAGACCATTTGAAATGTGGACAGAAGAAGAACTTGAAGAGGTATGTATTATATTTCATTTCCAAGGAATAACAAAGGGTCATTTAGCTCACTTAGGGCATTAGGCTATCCTGTTTAATATAACTTATAAGGGCAATTCTATGACAGAGGGCTTTAATTTTTATAAAATTACATAAAAGTTTCACTGTTGATACAAAATGTATAGAATTTGGTTTCAAACTAAATTTTTATTGCTATTGATTCATTTTTATGAAAACAAGCACTTCTATTAGAATTTTTAGCAATAGAAATTAGAAAGAAGTAAAAAAGGCTTCCATTTCAAACTCTTCCCTTTTCCCATTACCTCCAATTCTAGTTACTCCTTTTTTGCTTATTATTATTAGGGGATTTCATTGATTTTTAAATAATGAAAAAAAAAACAATTCACACACCATTGGATTCCACAGTCACAAAGTAGTAGATTTATATTGCAAGTTCAATTATGTAGTTCATAATTAATGAAAAACAATTAAAAAATCATACTTGTAAATTGACCTTTCACTCCATGCTGCCTTCCCATTGGAACAATATTAACAAATTGTCAGTGATTTATTGCTTTACCTGGTAACATGATACTGCGTGACAACCACCAATAAGTACATGTAAAATTTTACCAGTAGAAAAATTGCCTTTTCAAATTAAACATATACATCTAAAACATCCCTTTCAATAAACCTACATGTCTTTTAAAGTAATTATACTGTGAATGTATGTGTGATAAAATTTATTATTATATGTATTGATTTTTATTTTTACTCCTTCCCTTCATACATAATATAGGGGTTGGCTCCCAAAAGACACCGATTGTATACTGTACAAAGCATTGAGTATCTACATGTTACAGTCATCTAATGTTCATGTATTATTGGCTGGTAATTCCTGTTTCAATCAAAATTTGCAGCAGGAATTTAGGTTTAATATCTTTCAAGCCTTAAAGAATTTTGGGCATGAAAGACAACCCTGGGTGCTCAGAAATGTTTTCTCTTCATCCCTTTTTTTAGCCAACACAGTGAATTTAGTTGAATGGATGGCATCAAACTTGGCTAGATAAATCCTTGAGAAATTCCATAGTTGTGGACCACTCTTAAAAGAGTGGTCAAACTCACCTCTGGAGTTAATTGAGACGTGGCATATGTCAATCAATTCCTGTTTTACCGTGTAAGAAAGTTAACTTCAAGGGGTAATGATAACATTATTTACGCTACAATTATTATGTTTATTTAGCATCTGTAAAATATAAAATTCATAAATTCATATAATTTTAAAGGGACAAAAAGGAGCTTATTAGCCCATCAAGGATGTCCCAACTCCAAAATATAACCTCCCCTTACTACTCATGTATTCATCCAATTGTTTCTTTAACTCAGTTAAATTTTCTGCCTCTCCCACTCTTGAAGGCAGCTCATTCCAAAAACCAACCACCCTGTTTGAAAAGTAATACTGTCTAAACTGCAGATGTCTCCTATGCTGCCAAAATTTGAATTTATGACCCCTTGTTCTATTGTTTTCAC
>NW_013668708.1:109694-113020 GCF_000517525.1 Limulus polyphemus
CCACAGTATTTAATGCATTCCCATTCAAATTGTAACAATAATTTGAATTGTGAAAACCTACATGCATCAACTTACATTTTTAATAGTTAAACATCATCTGTCATGTATTGGCTCAATGCATCAAATGTTCTAAATCTCCCTGTACGTCTGCAGCATCTTTAATACAGTTAGCCACCCCAAAAATCTTAATGTCATCTGCAAACTTCAAAATGTTGTTAGTCATTCCAGAGTCAATATCATTAATATAAATCACAAACAACAGTGGACCCAGCACAGAGCCCTGAGGCACACTGCTTTTAACTGTGATCCAGTCAGATCTAACTGTTTATTACTACTCTCTGCTTTCTACTCTCCAGCCAATTTTCTGTCCAATTCAATAACATTTCCCCCACATCCACATATTTAATTTTTGTAACAAGTCTTTTGTGAGGCACCTTATCAAATGCTTTCTGAAAATCAAGGTAAACCAAATCCACAGTATTTCCTTCATGAACTCTTGCAGTAACATCCTCAAAGAATGTCAAAAGATTTGTTAAACAAGACTTTACCTTAGTGAAACTATGCTGGCTCTTTGGCACTTATTTTTCAATCTGCTTTAAGTGACTCTGCAATGCATCTTTAATCACGCTGTCCAAAACATTTCCAACTACTGATGTACAACTAATTGGCCTATAATTGCCTGGACAACGTGTATCACCTCCCTTAAATATTGGACTAACATTAGCCAACTTCCAACCTTCTAATACTCTTCCACTACACAATGACCTATGAAAAATATTAGCTAGCATTTCACAAAGAAAATCCCTAAGTTCCTTTAAAACTGTAGGATAAAATTTGTCTGGTCCAGGGGATTTATCGATTTTTAGGTTTTCCAACTTTTCTCTTACAATTTCAGAATTTAAATGATATCTTTTACATCAGAATTTTCCCCATATATTATGTGCTTTGGTTCAGGCATAATACTTGTATCTTCCTTCTTAAAAACTGAAGAGAACATATAATTTAATAACTTTACCATCTCATTATCTTCTGAGATCAGCTCCACACTATAATTTTTAATACAGCCAATCCCCATCCTGACATTTTGCTTACTCATCAGATACCTAAAGAATTTCTCATTGTTTGGTTTAACTCTCTCAGCCAACCTTCTTTCATATACAGTTTTTGCCCTTTTAACTTCCTTTTTAACCAGCTCTCTTGATTTCCTATAGTCCTCCAAGTCCTTATTATTTCCAGTAAGTTTAAATTTCTTGAATTTATTATGTTTATCCCTAATATAATCTCTTAAACCTTTACTAAACCATACTGTGTATGTTCTGTATGCATATAAATTTTTCCCTAAATGCTTCCCACATCTGTTCACTTCCCCACACAACTCTTTGGTCCAATCTACAGAAGTCAGATCATGTCTCATTCCATCAAAATTGGTTTTCTTGAAATTTGGAATCAGGGTAGTATTCTACCTTAATTTTACATGTAGTAAAATCCCAAACCTAATAGTGCAATGTTTGCTTGTACTTATGCTCACCAACCACAACTCTGTCTGTCATATTCACATATAAATATAATATAGCTTCCTCTGTTGCAAGTTCATCACCAGTTGGTGTATAAAAGTATCCTGAACAAGTTCCAAAACCTATCACCCTCACTGTCAGACTCGAAATTTTCCCAATCAATAACCCTGAAATTAAAATCTCCCATAGTAACTATCTTTTTCAGCTACCATTCTGATCTAATTATACAGTTCCTCATTAACTTCTACATTCTGATCTGGTAGACTATAACAAATCCCAATTAAAAGACTTCTCCCTTTATATTCATTAACACTAACCCAAACTGACTCAACCTCAGTGCTATATGCTCTTAACTCAACAGGATGCAATTCACTTCTCACATGTAAAGCTACTCTTCCCCTTTTTTCAATACTCTATTACTGGTAAATAATCTGTAGCCTGGTATTTCAAAAAAAAATTCTTTCATCAAAATTGTTCAAATCCAACCAAGTCTCAGTGATACCCATAATATCAAAATCCTTAGTTTCCACAACACAACTGCTTTGAACTAATCAATTTTATTTCTAATATTCCTAGCATTACAATAGTAACAATTAATCATAATTTTAAATTACGTTCATGTTTTATGCCTGTTTTACGTTTTCCTGTCAGTTATATTTCGAATATTACCAATATCATAGTACTCACCTCTTGTCTAGCCCTTGTTTAAATCTTACACTACAGCTGAGTAACCCTATCGTGATGGATCATGTGTCAAAGGCCATGTCATCTCGTTTGTTACCTTGCATTCAATATTGTATTTAACTACTATTTTATGAATTTTGATCAGTAAGTTTGGTATCATATAGTAGATTATAATTCAAATTTTAGTATTATACATCACTTAATTTCTAAATTTATAAGGTAATATTTTAAAAAAAAAAACAGCTAAACATTAATTTTTGTGTGTCACATGGTATGTTGAATGCAGCACTGGTTCAAATTAGATATTTGTGATGTCAAAATACAAAGACTATAGTTTTGTACAAATTAGGAACTCAAACTACCGATATTGACAAGCTAGAACATAAAATAAGAACCTCTTATCTTTCCTATATACTAAGATATCGCTCATGTAATGAATCAAACACAGTGTGTCCCCCCCCCCCGTCCACCTCTTACCATTTTTGGAAATGTTCCCTTATATATACACTTCTATATATGACATCAATTACCAATTGAAAGCTCAGAATGTCCCTCTAGTGGTTTTCTCAGCCATTTTGATGTGTTATTGTGTTAATCTCATTCTTTTTCACACAAGATTTCAAACGATAGGTAAGTCTTTAGTGAGCTCAAAATTTTATTGATATAGTAATTTATTATTATTTTTAGTATTCTAAAATTTATATATAAAACCTAAAAAAAATTTTCTTTTCATATCCTTCATGTGAGAAACTTCATAAGGCTTAGCAACCTACGACAAGAGCACAGAGGTCATTACTAGAAGAGATAATTATTTGCTTTACTTCTCTATTTACTGTTCTATGTTTAAGAAAAATAAGAACTTATTTGTAAATAGTATTAATGTATATACATATATAATGTATAATAATTGAAATGTGACTGTACTTTACAAAATATTAGTCCATTGAAACACAGCCAAGACAGGTCATTTTGTAAAGACTAAAGGTCAGTTTTACATTATTGGATATGGTATCACGAGTGCACTTGGGCCATGTCATTGTAACTTCAATATTATTAGCCAGGCATGGTTGGAAGGTCAATATGATAAAAAAAATAATAAATGTATAATGATATAAGATTTAAGCTATT
>NW_013668708.1:113866-116576 GCF_000517525.1 Limulus polyphemus
AAAAATACTTCTTTAAAAACATTGATTTTTTGTGTATGAACGACTTTTAATCTTTACTAAAAGTCTACCAAATTTTGTGAAGATGCACTTACTGCACTAAAAGTTATAGTATAAATACTTAACTCATGCATGTTATACTGAGCCCATCACAAAAGGGTTAATAGTCCTTGCTAACATGCTAGCCCCTGCTTTGTTTAAGTGTAAGCCATCCATTCCAAAAAAATTAACTTTCCCATTAAAATTATCCCATAAGTCCAATCAGCTTATTTTCTCATCCCTACATATTGATCTAAGCCTGACATTCAGTCCTAGTGACCGACGTAATATTTCATCCCCACAATTTATTCTTTATAGATGAAATAAGTAAATTTTCAATACCCCTACGACCTTCACAGTACCTTATTTAGTTAATATTCTACAAAAGGTTTGGATGTAATATACCAAGCCATTTTTGTTATATTCTGGCAAGAGAATAATAATTAGAAACTGGCCATTTTTAGTGGATTTTCTTTTCCTTGTAAGTGTAAAATGCATGCTTTTTTGTTATTTTTGTGCATACAACCTTAACAGTCAGTAGTTAATGTTTTAACCCGTTACCTGCCATGGCCATTTTGTCTTATCATGAGGGCAAATTCACTTTTGTGAATTGAAAAAATTATAGAGAACTTATCTTCTATTGGATTTCAGATTTTATATTTGTAAATAGTAGCATAACATTCAATTATTTGCACAAAATTGTATTATTTACTGAAGTTTAAAGAGGAATTTAATGAAAAAAATCCTAAAATACGTTTGAGACTAAATAAGCGCCCTCTAAAAAGAAAATCTTTTTCAAAATTTTTCCTTCCACTTCAGCACTGGTCCTGCCATCTATGATTGGTATCTAAACCTTTTTCTGCCTGTTTTCTTTATACAACCGTGTTAAACCTCAGTTGTAAAACTTTTAGCCAATCCTAGTTGAAAGTGTCAATTTCAGTACCATGTTATTCCAATCGCTGTATTTCACGTTTGACAAATCATAGAATGATAAGCAAAGCACGTGATGAAACATTGTTCTCTGGATTTTACAATATGAATGTGGCTGGTACACGTTATATTGACTGCCATTTTATGTAGAGGTTGTATTTAGTATTGGCCAATAGCACTTTTCTATAAGTGTTGGAAAACTTGCTTCTGGAAAAACTGCATAGGATGTACGTGACTTTTATTTTTTTTATAGTAGCTAAGTCATGCTGCATCATATATCTAATTATATTAGTCATTATATTGAAAAATTAATTCAAAATAGGTATATTTTTTAGGAAAGAAGTTGATCCACAATTGTTAGGGTTAAGAGCTATTGAGTGGCGAGTGCAAGGTCTTTATATGAATTAGGCTTAGCACTTTGAACTGAAAGAGTTTATGATTTTTTATATTCTTTTGCATTTAAATTTGTAGTTTTAAGTTCAATAATTTAGCATAATTTTATATTTAGTTCATAATAATAATAATAATGTGATTCAGTATTTAGAATGATGAACTTGTGTGATATGTACATAATACTACTAGTACCAGTACCATATAAGAATTTTATATTTTTTCTTCTTACAATCTTTACTTTGTAGTAAGACCCACACTTCTGTTGTTATTGCTTTAAAATTAAAACAGTCTAACTGATATAAAGTTTATTCTGATATTTTGCAAATGGTTTAAAACTCAGTGTACAAGTGACAACAGTAGAACTCGTATGTTGGTTGTGAAACAGACTAAATACATACGTCTCAATAATACAGGGAAGCTATGACATTCTCACAGTTGGTGTCTCAATACACTGAAGAGCTTAAATTTCGAATTCCAACATAAATCTTGTCTATAATGAGAGGAATGTGACCAGGACTAATCTTTTAAATGCTGTAAAGTAATTTTCTTTGTAATATATGATGTCTGTATCTTTTGGTAATCTCTTCTAACAGGACGTATCAAGTAATAGGGTCAGGCGGTGTTATTCAAACCATTTGTACTGTAAACTATTACATATATTCACTATTAATGGCAATTAGTTTTGTCGGTATAGTGAAACAACATACACGGACATATGTTGAAATAAACTTGTTTGAAAGTTCAAAGAAATGATATTCAAGTACCGAAAAGCTTTCTTACTATCGTATCTACAGTAATGTTGAAATGTACCTGCGCTGGACTGAACGAGAGTGACCACCAACAGGCATGATAGTTTACGGCAAATGTACAAAGTTCACGCTGATTACCTGACAATTTATTCGGCACAATAAACAAAAGTACAGCTGCAATAAAACATAAACCTAAAGAGAAATATATTTATGAAACAAAATTAAAATGTTTTTCATATACACATATATAAACATGAAATCCTAGTTAAGAATAAACGTACTCGTTTATTGTTTAGGTTTACTTAGAAATATTATTTTCGGGTCTTGTATATTACTTGAAAGCATGAGGAGAGTATGTGATTATTTAAAAAATTACAAATACAGTGGTCCCCCTCCCCTACGACACCCCTCGCCGACGACTTCCCCGCAGTTACGACTTTTTCCCGATGCACCATCAATGTTTGCATGGTAATGTCCCCCTAATGAACGACATCCCCGTAGATGCGACATACGACCGACCCATAATGACCGATATCGGTGCTTATGGTTTCTCAGTTACGACTTTCTTTGCGAGTCATGACCTCTTTAATCAACGGAGACTG
>NW_013668708.1:117478-124828 GCF_000517525.1 Limulus polyphemus
TGGAGAACTTGTTATTAAAGGAAGTTATTTTTGTTGTTTTTTTTTTTTTTTTTTTTATATGTTTTGAAAGATTAAAAAAAATTAAAACACATTGCATCATTTGATCAAAGCATGCTTTACAGGCAAGTTAAATACATGGTAGTATTGTACAAGCTGATAATGTAGACTTTAATTTAACAGGCTAACTGTGAAATCCTTTTTGTGGATTGGGGTTTTATTCAACTTCAAAATTTCTTAACAGTATCACACCTTCATCTCAGAATTGTTTTACTTATATTGTGAGAACTTAGAAAGTCTAGGAAAAATCAGTAAACTGTCCGAGATTTTTATAATAATGATTTGTGTAAAATGGGAATTATATTAATTTAAATGTCAGTTTTAACAGTATTTTGTCTAATATTTAATCGAAAACAGCTTAATTACATGCTACATATATATGTAAGCTGCCCAAAAAAGTGTCAGAAAACTAGAATGGTTTAAACATTCATATGTGTGTGTATAACTTGCACGAGTTCATTTGTTTGAATGCATGTGGACTTTATTAATAAGTATTTTCTTTGCTAGAGAGAAAAAAATTTTGAAAAGAAAATGAGAAAGAAAGGATTTATCATTAAGGAAATGTGCGAAGATGGGGCATGTATGTTTCGTGCTGTAGGTGGGTTGAATTTTTGTGTTTTCCGTCATTTCTCAGCTAGTAGCTCTTCACTTCTAGGTAATAAATATATTATATGTGAAATTGCAAATCATCCATATTTGTGTTTATGTAACTGATAGTTTTTCAAATGGATCAAGATCCAGTTACATAATAGAACACTACAGTACAACTTGTAGTATACTCAGTGGTCAGTACATTGAAATCTCTACAAAATATACCTATCACAAGTTTTGGTGTGTAAAATAAAATTTTATTCTCAACAGTTTTTTGTTTTGTTCTTTTATTTTTTAGCTGACCAAGTATATGGTGATCAAGAAATGCATTCAGTTGTCAGAAAACAATGTATGGATTACATGGTAGGTCGGAAATTTAATTTAAATAAATCATGTGTTGAATAATGTACACATATTATTGTTATTATTATATTAATTTGATCATGTCTGTACCTTCAAATCATAGCATATTCAGACATCTGTGTATTTGGAATGTTTTATTGCTGCATCAATTTTATTAGCCATAGATGAAGCTCATTTACTTTTTGTATTCAATGAAGCAGATTACCCAGTTGCAATATGTAGATCAAAATGGCTGCTAATGTAGATCTGCTATTGAATGTAACACAGCAGTGTAGCTTAGAAAGCTACTAAACCAGTTACTAGTGCCAGTAATTATTTGAAACTTACCAGGACATAATTATGTTATATAGGTTTGTTTTAATGACAATATGTTTATTTGCATGAGATAATGTACAGCTTACTGAGTTAAATATTTTATTTTTTATGCAGTTAACTTTCCATTTTCTATAGTTAATCATAGATATTTATGTACAGAGCTATTCAGGTACACTGGTATCACAAAATATAAGTTATTTTAATGGATTTCATACAGTGTTAAAAAGGTGACAACTCTTAATGCATTATCAGTAACTTCCGATGAAAACAACTACTTACATAGATCATAACTGAAAATGAACTCATTTGATAATAATGTAGCTACTTTAGTTTATATTGATCTCACTAGAAATATGCAATGGTATTAAAACAGAAACTTTATATGATTAGAATTTATTGATTCCTCATTTGTGTGCCCTTGCTGTTATGGTTATTTTATTGGGAAAGAAAAAACAGACCCACCTCCTTTCAACTTGCAGTTGTTTCAATAAAAGCCAAAACTAATACTTTTTAGAGTTAACTTATTGTAAGGTTTATTATTGATATCTTAAATGTTTTGTACATTCCATGGTCATAAGTTCAAAACAAATCAGTCAGTAACAGCATCAGTGTCTTTATTAAACTTAGTGTACATGTTCCAATTTTATAATTCATTTGAAACAAAAAAATCATTATTATCATAAAGAAGTTATTTTAATATTTTTGTGTATTTTGTATGGGCATTACTTATTTGTGTTTAACCCTTTCTATATGGGTCACAGATGAAAGTTCGTGTCATCTCATTTGTTGACTCACGTTGAAGATTTTATTGAACTACTATTTGATGAATTTATGTCAGTAAGTTTGGTATCAAACTGTAGATTATAATTCAAATTTTAGAAATATACATTACTCAATTTGTTAATTTAAAAACAAATATTAAAAAAACACAGATAAACATTGATTTTTGTGTATCACATGGTCTATTGAATGCAACACTGGTTCAAATTAGATGTTTGTGAAGTCAAAATACTAAGTCTATAGTTTCATATGAATTAGAAACTCAAATTACAGATATTTACAAGTTAGAATATAAAATAAGAAGGTCTTGTCTTTTCTAATTGCTAAGATATTGCTCATGTAATAAATCAAACATAGTGGTACTCCACTCACCTCCTTCCATTTTTGGAAATGCTCCCTTATAAACACTTACTTCTATGTATGACATAAATAACTAATCGAAAGCTTAGAATGTACCACTAGTGGTTTTCTAAGCCTTTCTAACGTACTTAGCATCATTTCTTTCTTTTAAATCAAGATTTCAATAAGCTAGGTTGTGGCTTTAGTCTGCTTGAAATTTAATATTTTTTTTAGACCCAAATACAGCTTAATTACTACGTTTGAGAAATTATAGTGGAATTCTGTGGTATTGATGTAGTAATTTATGATTTTTTTAGTCATCCAAAGGTATATATAAAACCTAAAAAAATATTTTATTTCATGTCCTCCATGTGCAAAATTGTCAAAGGCTTAGCAACCTACATTAAACAGCAACCGAGTACAAAGGTCATAACAAGAAGATATAATTGTTTGCTTTACTTCTTTATTTACTGGTCTATGTTTTAAGAAAAATAACTTTAAGAACTTATTTCCAACTAGCAATAATCTATATACATATATAATGGATATAATGGTGGCTGGTTTAGCTATTCATTCAGTCTCAACCTCCACCCTATATTTTCTTCACTTAGGGGTCTCTCTCACTTCTTTGTCTTTGTGACATGGAGCTTTTGATACCAGAGGTCTCATATGTCCTTTCATGCATGAGTCCTTTTGGGGGACTCTTTTCTTCTCATGAGTTTCTAGTTCCTTTTGGATGTGTCGATAGATATCCCCTTCAGTATCCCATGACACTGTACTTCACTCTTCCCTCACCTTACCCAGTTTGGTATCTGTTTGAAGCTCTCCAGGACTTGAAACTGTCTTTGGACTCCTTCCGCTTGCATATGTGAGATTCCATATCCATGGTAAATGTAGCACACTTGATATTGGTTTTGTGGTTGATGCCAACCAATTCTATGACCACAGCTTTCCACTGCCTTTCTTCCAGTGGGGTGTAGTTCTGGATGCCTGATCCAATTGTGGCATGTAGTTCCCAGAGGCAAGGTTTTTTGTCTTTACTTCCTTGAGCTGGTGGCTACTTGCAGGCTTGCCATCATCTTCTGTTTCATCTGTATGGTCTCCTTATCATGATCTATTTATAAACTTCTTTTGTTTCTTCCATCCCTCAACAGGGAGGTATTTGTTCATGGAATTATGGTTTTCCTGGTACTGGACTTTCTTTTTTTAGGTCCATGACTACCACATTCAGTTGTTGATCTATCAAGTCTCAAAATATTGGATCCTGTGACAAATCAACTATCTTGCTTAGACCTGAACCCCTCCAACAGTGTGTTTTCTCCATTCTCTGATGTTTTCAGTGGTATTGCTGCCTTTCCATCTCCCCTCCACTCCTTGTTTCTACTTATTTAGTATTCAATCTCAGACTCTACAGGCCATCTGTGTCTCCTTTGTGAGATCTTTCAGGTGGGGATATGAACAACCCCTGTCATATTAATGTCAATTTACTTACTCTACAGTAAGGTTTCACCTATACTGGCTTTCGTCTCCCTCCATTTGCCATTCACTCTTCACACTGGCTTTGATGGTGAGATGTTTATTTTTATCCATTCTTTTTTCAAGTCTCTTAACCACCTTATTCAACTTATATATTATAGAAGTAATGAAATCAGACAAGTAGCCAGTTTTGCATTACAGGGAATACTTACCCAAATCTTTCATCATGTGGGGAAATACAGAAAGTATTAAACCCATCCTACCCTGCTCAGTGCTCACTGTTAAGATGTGGTTTTTCACAAGTCTGAATTTATGGTGTCTATATATGTTACATCTTCAAGGCTGTTCTGCATATAACACAAAAAATTACAGTTTAAGTTTGTTCTTTCCCTTACACCTGACTCGTGCCTGGTGTTCTGTAGTTGTGGTAATCTATTGCACTGTCTCTCAGTGTGGAAACTAACTCCAGATTACTGTGCCTTATAACAACAGTCCATACATCTCTCAGGTGTTCTCCCACAAACAAGTTTTTTCCATTCTTCCACAGTCTCAAGCCATCAGAGAAGTCCATGTGCAGAGTATCAGACCAAGTGGGTGCACCCTTTGTTTGGAAAGTAGGGTTGGGATGTTACCTGTTAGTGTAGGTAGTACAGGACATCCCAGTACATCATGAACCAAACCATTTCCAATGAGTGGGTACAACTGTATGGGTCTTGTGTTCACAGATCTAGAATGCTGCTACCTGTACTTAATTTTTATAGTAAGAGTCTCGCATATTTCTACAAATGGAATAGCTTGACTTATACCTCTAGCTACACTACACATTCATGCTCAGTGTCTGGCTGCAAGACAATGGATGGTTGAGCAGCCTTCCATTCTGCCCACCTTAATGACACGTTAGCACTAAGCAAAAGATTATGTTGCTCTACCGTCTTTATTTAGTAAAAAGTATTGTCTGCTTGAGATGAATGCAGTCTCCCACCAAGTACAGTCAGGCTAGGCTACTCCCCATCTCATGGATGTCACATTCCTTCCCTTTCTCATGCTGTTTTCAAAAAAAGGAGCTCATATATGCAGTTTATTTGTAGTGGCCCCTCCACCATTTTCAGTGTGGGATTCTAGTTCTCTGTGTGTAGAGAGACGAGTAACATTTTTAAAGTTAAGATTTTTGTTATATGAAAATGTACATCGGATAAATACTCACCTCTCAGCACCATCTTCTGCACTTCCAGTACATTTAGTTTGCCTTGCTAAGAATGTGCTTGTGTTCATATGCTAGTACTTATGTCTATTACTGTGCATGGAGGATGTGTTTCCCTCCTTTTGATGGATGACTAGGGTTCTCAATAGGGCCCCACAGTGAAGGGTTTGGACTCTCAACTTTCGTTTTCAAGGGTTCCATAGGTAGAATATAATAAACACACACAAAAAAAAGAAAAAAAGCACTTTAGTGTCAATGAAAACCACTTTTTACATTGTGCACTACATGTTTACCTTCTGCAAGTGGAAAAGAACATGTTAATGTTCAGGGAAAAAATTTATTTATAATTTACACTGCATGTTGTTTCCCTTTATCAGATTTTTTTTACCCTAACTCTATATGAGGTTGGGTAAGTTAACTGACCTCATAACCACCATAAAAAATTAGGAAATAATTATAAATTTCCCATATTTTCTTTCTGGATTGACTACAAATTGTAATAGAAAACACAATTATACTGAAATTTTATTGTTTTATTGTCCTTTGAACTGTGTCTCGCTACAATTTGCTCCATATAAATTGCAAATCATGTGGTGAATGTGCAGCTCATGTTACTCACGGTATCGATTAACATAATGTATGGAGTACTCCAGGCATACCTCATAAAAATTATTATAGTTAATATTATTTATTTTACTTTATCTAACTTAAAAGTTTTAAATTTTTACATATTAGGTAGTTTTGTAATAATAAATATAGAATACACATCAAATACAAGAAATAAAAAATAAAGTACTTACCTGGATTTTTTATTATTTTTTTGCTATCAACTATCAATGAAATTTAAACCTACTTTTTTATGCCAATTGTACTACTCTATTAAGTAATTTTTATTTAACTAAATAATGCACCAAAGAACACAGAATGATACTATACGTAAAGGAGACAATGTTCCATAACTATCACAATTTTTCTGGCTGTGCTACAAAAGCTGTTAAAAAATCAATTAAACTCCTCGATATATATGTATATATATAAAATTTGAACTGAAAGTAAAATAGATAATTCTCTGTACAGACAACAATATAATATAAGACATCATTTGACAGAGAAAACTATGACTTTCTATTGGTTATAAATAATATAGTCTTAAATGTCAGAGAAAACTATTGGCAAGTTCTGAAAAAGAGGATGTGACAGGTGGGCATGGTAAGAGGGGTCTGATTTTCTACTTCATTGCTCTGTAACTAAACAAGGGTGAAAGCTATGTAAAATATTCTTTACCTGAGTGATGAAAACATTATAATGAGTAATTTACATTAAATTTCATACTTCTCGGAGGTGTGGTAGAAAAATTAGAGAAAAGGGAAGTCATTGATAACAAATGTCACAGTTATCGTACTAGGAGAGATTGAGAATTTCTTTTAAATATTTCCTTATAAAATTAAGAACTTAAATAATGCTAAATTTTGATTTATTATCTACATTCTGATGTTGAGTTTATTCATATAGATTGTTAGTAAAGTAGTTTAATTGAATTTTGGATGTAACTCTGTGAAAGGTTGTGACATGCGCACTTTGACCTACCCAAGGTGAAAGGGTTAATTAGTCATGAGGTACTTTCAGGTGGCTTTATTTTCATGCAATTTATTGTCATTGATGAAACCTGTTAGAAGTTGTTCATGGACAGCTGTTTATAAACTGTACACTGTTTAGTTTGTAATGGTACAGAGTTTAAAGCAAATTACTTGTACTTACCTTGCATATGGGGTGTTTTATGGTGCATATTGGTACCTGGGGTTCAAATCTCATGCATCGTGACAAATTCTCATGCATACGAGACTCGGGAGTTTGGGTTAATTATAACCCTAGATGACTATAGTGTAATGGTGATTACATAATAGCCTGTCACAGTATATGACAACATGTGTAGGAGTGGGAGTTTTGTTTAAGGCTTGTGGCATGTGTAGGAAGTTGCATGCCAGTGCACCTGAGTTAATGGCTATTAGTGATGCAGAGAGATATCTTCTGAAATATATTTATTTTACCTATTCTAGTCTTAAATAACTTAAAAGAAATCCACTCTTTTAATTTTAGTTACTTTTATAATAATAAATAAAGAATAAATATGATAAACAAGAAATAAAATACTTACCCTATCTTCTTTTTTCTTGCCCTCGATTGTTGATTGAGAGTTAAGCCTGTTTTTTTAGTGTATTATAGTAAAG
>NW_013668708.1:125351-129004 GCF_000517525.1 Limulus polyphemus
ATGCAACAAGAGCCGTTAGAAATTCATCCAAGTTAGTCATAAACTTTCCCATGGGAAAGATGTTACTACTCAGAGCAATAGTGACGGTTATCTGTTCAAAACACAATGTTTTACAATACGCCATGTGATAGATGAAAACCTTGACTTTCTATTGGTTATAAATAATATATAATGAAACATAAGACAGAACTATAAACCAATTGTGAAAGAGAGAATGTGGCAGGAGGGGTCTGATTTCTCTTTGATAGCTCTGTAACAAAACAAAATTGAAGGCCATGAAAATTATGGTCTGTTTGAACAATAATGATTTTATAGAGAGCATTTTACGTTTAATTTTGTACATTTTCGAGGGGTGATGGATAAAATAGGGATGATGAAATGCTAAGACAAAATTAAAACTTGTAAACTATTAAAATATGGATTATTAGTTAAGATTTTATGCTATTCTCATTGGTATAACATAAACAAAAAGTAGTCTAATAAATGTTTGAATGTAAGACACTAAAACCTTGTGTCATGTGCAGTAAAGGGTACCCGTGCCGATATGATTAATCTTCATAAAAGTGCAGTATATTACAATATCTGGTGGGTGAAAGGTTCTCTTGCATGATAAAAATAATTAGTAAAATTTTAATAAACTTTTGCTGTGCTAACTAAATTCTTTATGTATTTAAGACTTTATTTGATTCTTATTTATACACAGTTGTAAATAATTTCAGAAGCCATAAACTTAAAAAACATTTAAAGTTAATGCTTACAAGAATTGTTCTATCAAGAATGTGTACTTTGTTATGAACACATAGCTTCTGCTTTCAATTGTGGTAGATGTATTTATTATATATTTTGCTGGTACATTCTTGAATATGTTTAGATTTTAAATTAAAATTGTTTTATAAATATTATTCCCAGTTAATTTAAAGCCCTAATTTAATTTTGCTTAAAATTTTAATGAAATAGTATAGAAGAATGGTGATATCCATTTTGGGCTCAAATAATTTCAAAATGTTTTCATCCTGTTATTTTTTGGTACATAATAACATTGGTAGTTGTAAGTATCATTCAAGATTTGACAACTGTTAAACTTAATTACATGTTATCAAGGCCTAATGTTACATATTCTTTATAGGCCAAAAATGCTGATTATTATTCACAATACGTAACAGAAGATTTTGAAAAGTACATAGAGAGAAAACGTTGTGACCACATCCATGGAAATCATGTTGAAATGCAGGCTCTGTCAGAAATTTTTAACAGACCAATTGAAGTTTACCACTATAGCAATGGTATTGTCCTTTAAGTTTTATTGCTTTTTTTTTAAGCATGTCTATCGTTACCTGACTTGTTTATAGAAGACATTCATAGTAGCATGAAATTTTGCAAAAACAATAAGTGTACTTAAATTATGAACTACAATAATTTAACTATGAATCTAAGGATATTACTTTTTTGACTTTGTATTAAGTGAGTCTTTTCCATTTTTTCTTTTTGTATTGCGATTCTCTTATCTTCAAACAATTGTTTTTTTGTTTTCAGTTTTTCTTTTATTTGAAAACATGTATCTCAAATATTAAGTACATCAATGAAGAAATTTAACACACTTCTTTACCTTGTACAAGACTGACCCAAGTTATTCATTGTATGACCAATGGCACAAGTGATGATAAGTTCAGTTTTGTAAAATACATATGTAATATAATTAATATGGGAAGAAAGGCCAATCTGATTTTTAACCCTCAGAATTGCCCACATTGTGTCATACCATTCATTATTGGTCTGGTCCACTTATTGCATCATAATGAGTACTTTTATTTTTACCTATGATAACTTTCATTGTAAAGAACTGAATAAGAATAAGTGAAATCACTTATAATTAGTGAGATTAACTACATTATTAATGATATTTTTTTGTTTAACTTTTTTGTGTGACTTGTTTTGTGATCCACAAATAATTTGTTCCATAAATGATTTAGAAAAATGTTTGGAAATCCAGTGGGATCCATGTGGACCCTGTTGATAATTTTAGGTTTAAAAGAAGAAGTACTTGCTTATAATTTATACAAAAACATACAATTTATATGACTAAAACAAGTGACTTGAAGTCATAAGTGGGATTGTGAGGGATGTAGTATAAACATGACATTCACAATAAGTCAAGACATCTTTTTGCCCAAATTATCCCCTTGACTGAAGTTTAGGTTTTCTATTATATGTTGTATGACTTTTAAAATTACATTTGAGTTAATTCAAATGTATGGTAAAATATATATTGGTAACTTTACACTTTTATTTTAAACAATTTAATTTTCTTGGGGTTTATTGCACTACACTTAAATAAAACTAAAGAGAAACTATTTTACACTTGGTTAAGTGATTTCCCCATCATTTATTTACAATGTAGTTCCATGTGAGAGGACATATATATATATATATATGTATATTTATTTATTTATCCTCTCAAGATCAGTAAGCATCTTCCAGGTGTCAAGTGCACACTTGAATATTAAATATCCAAATTTAAGCAAAAATGTTTGAACAATTTATTTACCCACAAAGATTGATATTTTTGTCATTATATGACATTTATTCAGTGTAATTTGCAAACAGAAAATTTTCCAGCTGTAATTTCTGTGTAGCTCTGAGGAGTTATCTATCACCTGCAAACACATTTCATGCTTGCTTTTCTTATTAGAATTTTTTGCCAATCTCAAAGTAAAGGTTTATCATTGCTAAAAAACTATCATCTTTTGAAAGTAGAATGATTCGTGTGTTATTTTTATGTGATTTTCATTATATTTCAATAGTTTTGCTATTACCACCCTTCATCGCCACCCTTTTGTGATGCCACAGCATTTGAAATTGCTAATGAAACTCACCTTTCAAAAAAGCTACATCAGTAAGGAGTAGATAAAGTGTTTTTAGCTGTATTTTTTTTTTTTAACATATTGGATACCCCAAACTCCCATTGAGGTGAGCAAAGCAATTCTAATGAAAGTGTTTTCATGTTAACATAACATCATGTTTTGGGACAACATTTGACCTGTTGGTCCATTTTGGTTGTCCCTCCTCTAAACTAAATTAAAACTATTGAATAAATACATTAAAAAAAAATCTTAAAGCCAGTTCTTATAATTCTTATAGTTATCAAGCTTTCTCTTAAACTCGCTTAAATTTACTGCCTTTACAACATCTGAAAGCAACCCATTCCAAAGGCCAACCACCCTATTAGAAAATAATACTTTCTTAGCTGAAGATGACTCCTACCCTGTCAAAATGTATATTTATGTCCCCTAGTCAAACTATTCTCATTGTTAAATATGAAAAATGATAATGCATCAACACTATCAATTCTATATACAATCTTAAACACTTCAACCAGATCTCCTTTAACTCTTCTTTTTTTCAAGAGAAAAAAATTTGAGAGATTTCAATCTCTCCTCATATGACAACCCCTCCATCCCAGGCACCATTCTATTATTCTAGTAACCTTCCTTTGAACCCTTTCCAACAGTTCACTTTCCTTCCTAACGTAAGGAGCTGAAGACTGAACACAATACTTCAAATATGGCCTAACCAGTGATCTGTACAATGAAATTATAACCTCCTTTGACTTGTATTCAATATTTCTGTAGATACAACCTAAAATCCTATTTGCT
>NW_013668708.1:129498-139142 GCF_000517525.1 Limulus polyphemus
TAGCCACACCCAAGACCTTAATATCATCTGCAAATTTAAGTAATTTATTGACTATTCCTACATCAGTGTCATTTATGTAAATTGAAAACAGCAAAGGTCCTAAGACTGAGCCCTGAGATTCCCCTCTAGTGACATTAATCCAGTTTGACTGAACTCCATTTGTAACAACCCTCTGATTTCTTCCATCCAGCCACTTTTCTATCCAATTTGCTAACTTATCTGCCATACTTATAGAAAAATGTTTTTCAAACATTTTATGTGGCACCTTGTAAAATGCTTTCTGAGAATCCAGATACACCAAATCTACACCCTCATCTACATAAGCAGTAACCTTTTCAAAGAATGTCAAAAGATTTGTAAGGCAAGATTTTCCTGTAGGGAAACCATGTTGACTATCCAGTAAAATTCTAAACTTTGTTAAAGAACTTTGTAAAGCAATTTTTATCACCTCCCTTGAAAAGAGGAGTGACATTAGCTAACATCCAGTCCTCTGTTACCTGCCCACTATTCAAGGTTAAGTTAAATCTGTCTATAAACTATAGAAATTTTCTTCCATGACAAGATATCAGGTAAACTTAGTTAGGTTTAGCAATTTAGTGAGTGACAGGAAACTATTCTCATCACTCAAATCCTTATTTATTGAATATTATTATTAACTTTATCATATTCAAATAGTGCAGACAAATAAAAAAAAAAACATATTATTTATTGAAAAGAAACTATATTTATTAGATTTCAACACAGAGTATTGTTTGCAAAAATAGTCTGACAAGGGTACTGGTGTTGCTGTTTTGAATGATCCTAGATTACTAATAAATCTTTGTCAGTTTTGCTTTATTTTTGATTTATGGAAAGATGTTGTGACTAAGTCAGTCGGCAAAATAAAAGTACCAAAAAGAATATGGTGATGTACAAAGAAACTAAAGCTGATATCACACAAAATAGAACATTGGGATCACTGATTAAAAAAAAAACATTCTAAGATGAATTATTTGTAATGTTTCTTGAAAACAGTCTCATATGAGATTTTTCAAAATTCTGAAGCTAAAACTGATATAAGAAAGTATATTGTATAATTTGTTTTTAATAAAAATGAAATACTATCCAGAAAGTACCTTCCAAGTTTCCTGCAACTTGGTTGGCTAAAAAATTTTTTTTATTAATCCTTATTTAAAAATCTGGTTTGTAAGTTTGTTGGTGACTTAAATTTTATCTTACAATAATCACCACTCATTTACATTATATCATTCACACCATGACAGTTGTTCTGATAATTAATAATATATACAGTGTCTGTCATATTCCAGCTGATCTGTTGAGCCCTGGTATTGGGCAAAAGGCCTTGTCAACACTGGATATTGCAGATGTAGTCAGGATAACATATTATTCTTTTCTTTCACTTGCAGATTCTGAGAATTAATAATGTAGTTTGCTCCCATTGATGCTGTTGTTGTATGACCTGCTTGGGAAACAAGAATACTAACTTTTGGGTTTGCCATTTTTTGTGTATGATAATAAGGTTAATTCAAACAAAATATTGTCTTTAATTCTTACTCAAAAAGTCTGATTTTAAAATGACTTAAGTAAAATTGTTAATAGTCACAATTCACACTATAAGAGTTCATGAAAATTGTCTTATATATAATGCTTGAACCACTGCTATGTCCATTGTATCCTAACTTGTCTGATGAGTCCTAATATTGGGAGGAAGACATCCTTGGCACTGAATAGAACAGATGTAATGTGGTTGAGAAGCAGTGTATTACTATATATCATTTTACAACTTCAATCAGAATTTTACCAAGTAAAGACTTAAATTTAACATTTTGATGCATTTTACAGATTTGAATGTTCTTCACACCAGTATCAGTTATTACAAGTTTTTTTTTTCAAGATTTTGGGTAGTGTATTTGATGGAGTCTCCTGCATGTCATGCTTCATTTCCATGCATATTTCTGGACTTTTCTTGCATTTCAAAATTAGGATCTTAGTTATATTTCTTCTGAGTCAGTTATATGTAGAACATACAAATATAGATTAAGGGTGCTTGTTTTAATGGAGTTTGAGACAGAATTCATTGTCCAAGTGAAAGTGTCAGTATGGAGATCTAAATGTTATCCACTTCTACACACTAGTTCGTAAGAACTTGAATCCAGTCAAAATATAGAAGTATTGAGCAATCTAGATGAGGTGTGGTCACTGGTCATTGTGGAACAAGCATTCTGTAAAGCCTTTTCCTTATTGTTATTTTAAGTATTTTGTTACATCTTTTATTTCAGGTCATATTAACCTAATGTAATTCCAAACACCTTGAAACAGCCTGGAACTGATAAAATATTTCCTATTTGCAAAGCATTTACTCTTTTATAATAGATATTAGAAAGTATTGTGAACTCTCATTAGAATAAACTCAAAGATATATTTAATTGCATTTTAACAGTAGGGAAGCCAGCATCAGGACCAATAGACCTGAAACTTAATGGAAATGTAGTAGTATCATGGTACAAGATAACTTAAAGGAAAAGGCTTGGTTGAATAGTGCATTAAAATATCAGTGTCCTGACTTTTCAAAGAAATACTTATTTGCACTCTTTTTGTAAGTTTGAAACTTTTGTTTTTCGTTAAAATGAATCAAGTTGAATGATTGTAGTTGGCAAAAAATGAACCGAATGAAATGTTCCTGAAAATCATTTTGTATCATGTTTATTGTAAGGTGATACTTGTTGAAGCCACCATTAGGAACATTCAAGATCACTGGAAGTAGGAAAGTTTTTCAGACAGTTAGGGCCAAATCAGTTAGTTTTATTGTACTTTAGATTGTCTTTCAGTTCCTTCAACAGGTGTGTATTTTCTTACAAACTTTACCAAATACAACGTCTAATATAAACCGGAAAATAAAAAAAATGAATTTCTTTGAATAATGAAATGTGAGAAACTGAAATCATTAAATTACCAGTTCATTTGGAAATATTTAAGTCATATATAAAACCAGACAATCACCTTGACCATGCTGAAGTTAGCTTTCTTGTTTAATATCCTAGTTTTGATCTTAAGGGTACTAAAACTGTGAAGAAATATATGTTTCTTACCTAATATAAAATAATTTACAAATTTTTTTTAGTTTTCTTAGTTTGTTTTAATACAGATATGCATGTAATTTTACAAAATAGTTTCTTAAATATTCACTAGAACTGTTTATAACAATACTTGCATGTTTTTGACTTTCAGAACCAATAAATACCTTCCATGGCATACATAAAACAGATAATGAACCCATCAGGTTAAGCTACCATAAAAATATCCATTACAATTCTATCTCAGACCCATACAAACCAACTGTTGGAGTTGGACTAGGACTCCCATCCTTTAAACCAGGGGTAGGTGTTTCTTTTGTTGTTTAAAAAAAAAAATACACCTCAGATAATTATCATCCCTCATTAATTCACTAACAGTTTTTAAATATTTTGAGTTTTAACTTAAACATATACTGTGTTATTTTAATTTAGTTACAACTTTTGGTGTGCATTTCACAACATGTTGTTTGTTTGCTGTAAATGAAAGATACAGTATTAAAAGCCATCATTGACTCAAGGTTATGTAACCAGTGTTGACATTTTTATTTCAGACAGCAGAAAAAAGCCTTATTACAGATGCAATAAGAGCTTCGGAAGGTCTGCAGTTGGAACAGGTAGGAGGGCTATGGAAATAAAGCTTCTATTCATACTAAAATAATTACAAATTATAAAACATGTATGTGAGTGTTAGCATGCTTTCTGCTGCCAAGAGTAGATCGTATCAAGGTGCCAAGCTTAGAGTTTCATAAATTCAACTCTAACAGGGCTTCAAAAGCAATAAATGTTGATTGGCTTATGTTTAATATTGACTATAAATAAATGATGCAACATCTGTGCCATTAGTACTGTTCAAAGTTTTCTCAAGTGTGTTACATGTTAAAATGTCCTCTGCATTCAAATTTTCAGCTGCTTCACTTTCTTTAGGGATGTAGTCACTCTCATTGTTTGGGGAATCACATGAATCAGCAATAACATTCTCTTTGTGAATCATTACCTTTTCCTTGGTAGATATACCAGATGGTCCTGGTTTACTTTAATCCCTGTTTTATGTGCTGAGGAAAGATAAAAAATCACTAAACATTGCAGTTATAATGTTAGCACTGACCAAGGTAAAATAATGTTATAGAAACCTACTGGACAAGAGCCATGTTTACATGCAAATAAAAAGACCTTGACCCAGATGATATAATATGATTTTGTATCATTTGAATCATGTGGCAGTGAATGGGTTTGAAGAATTGTAGCATTAAGTATTTACAAGTGTTTGTAAACATTTTCAATGTACCCTTCAGTATCCATCGATTTGCACTACTACTGTTCCTAGATGTAGAAAATGGTGCTATAAAATGTTCTTCTTTGTAGTAATTTTTCTTGTTATTTCTACTAGGTAATATTTAGATACATTGAATTTAAAAATAAATATTTTTTAAGTAGGTTATTTAAAATGAGTTTTTTACGTTTGTATTCTTTATCGTTCTGTTCACTGTGAAAGTCATGAAACTTTAGATCACACTAAGAAACCAAGTCATGGCAGTAAAATGTATTTTAACATATCTTGTTCAGTTTGGAAGCCTGTGGAAATCTTTTCAACTACACATTTTGTGGAACTAAACCATCACTAATGTTTACTTTTAATACATTTTGAGAAGATAAAAAGTTGTAAGATCCATTTCTAGAACACGTTTCATGCACTCGGTTATCCGGGGTAGTTTTTTGTGCAAAACTGTACACTGTATTGTATTATGAATATGCTGTGAAGCTCAGTGTACCAGAATGCCTATAGTACATAAGTTTATGCTTTTTAAGGCTATGCTAGAAGACAAACTACGAGCTACTGATTGGGAGGCCACAAATGAAGCCATAGAAGAACAAATTGCTAGAGAAAGTTACCTAGAGTGGTTACGAGAAAATGAACAAAGGACAAGAAAAAAGGTTTGTTTTTAGACATATATGAGACATGGGTGTTTTTTAATTTAAAAGAAAAGTTTCTATCCAGTCACATGTTAGTTTAGAAACTATTACCATGCATATTAAACTTGTATTACAAAATGTAGCATAGAAGTACTAACTCATGCATGTGTTTCATGAAACATTTAGACTCCTTCTGCAACAGAAACATCAAGTTCTAGTCTCTCAGTAGTTGATGGAGCTGCAGGTGGAGGCATGTCACCTTTAACAGCTGGTAGAACACCTTGTATCCGTGGGAACAGCTCCACCTCAAACAGTCCTAGAATAGATAACCATGGGGAAGACAATGGCTGTAGACCACCAGAAAAGGGTACAAAAGTTTTTTGGTCACTTAAGAAGAATTATAATGCAATTATTTTTTTATTTTTTTTGTGTTATGAAAGTGTAATATATTAATTCTGTGGGTTAGATTATGAATGAAATTTTGTACTCGTAAAAAGTGTAATAGAATCTGTCAAAAAACTTTAAAAGGAATTATGCTGTGCTAATAAGCCTATAAAATTTAAACTTTATGGTAAGTGCACTTAGAGAATTAAAAGTATGTTACATTTTTAATGGTAAAAAAGCATTTTCTTAATCCTGCTGTGGTGAAATATGGACCCATTGATTTTTACAGTAGTATTGTAGTATAATAGTATTGTAGCTAGCAAAAGAAGTACAGAAGGTCATGATGTCTGTTTGTGTTAACCATGTTAAAAGGAGCTCTAATCAAAGAAGAACAGTAAATCAGGCCTTTTTTTATAAGAAACTACATATACAGTGATTCACACACACACACACACACACACACACACTAAATTTATGCTTGCAAATGGTAGCATGAGTGCTTAAAGTGATTTATTATGACAGAGAAAAGACTAGAAAATATTTCTTCTTTATTGATATAAATATTTGCATTAGTTAATTAGTATATAGTTAATGATTTTTATCAGCTATAAAATGAATAAACTAAACAACATTGCTACATTCTTCTTAACTTTCTTCACTCTATATTCTCCCTTCTTATATAGATTTGTATCCTATGTCCAATTTACTGTAACCTCGAAATGCTTTCAGCTCGATTTTACAGCTTTTGGTTGTCATCTTCTGTTTGCTTCATGAACAGTCACAATAAATTAAATATTTTTTACTACGTTGCTCAATGCATTTTCATACATAACATTTCTGCTTTCCTCAGGAGTATTTAAAATTCTTATCTGATGTATGAGTTAATGACTTTTCACGCATGCAACAAATAACATGTGAAATTAGATAGTTGTATGTTTGCTTAAGTGTGTAAATGCACACAACATGCATAAAACAAACAGGATTGTAAATTATTATTTACACACAAGTAGATTAGAGCTCTAACTTTTATATCAAAGCTGTTCTAAAAGTTCTTTGTTTGATGTATCTGTTTTCTAAGTAGTTTATAAAATTTTGTTAGTGTTATGCTAGTGTTGCACATTTTATGTGTACTTTAGCATGTAGTAGGTAATATGGGATGTTAAAGTGTCACATGTAGTCTGTCCTAAATACAGGTTGTTATTTCAATCAAGCAGGAAGTCCAAAAGCTGGAAGCTCTGGTATGACTGGAGGACACGTGGAATTAGAAGATAGTGCTTGTTCATCAAAATGTTCTGCTACAAATAGCCAAGAGGGTTTTTCTCTCATAGAAACAGCATCTTTCATGAATAGGCTTCCTCCTTCAGTATTTGGTAGGTTTGTATGGATCACATTTGCGATAAACCTTATGTAAACCCTTTATTCCAAAACATGCATACCTTCGCTGCCACATATAGCTATTACTCAACCTTCAGGGTTTGAACTATGTCCATCTAAGCATTGTTCTGGTTTTTTCTCACTCAATTGCTCTTGGCAATATTTGTCTAGTGATATTCTTCACCTATGTCAATGTGCCTTCTATCCTGGTACTGTATATAAGGAGCTCATTCAGATAATTTTATCACTTTTTCCTGACAAAGCATTTAGACATGGGTTTCTCTAAATGAATGCTGTGATAATTAACATACTTGGTTGAGATTTTTGCATCACGTAGTGGCTTTCGATATAAATTATATTTAATAATTATTATTTAAAAAAAAATCAGATTGGCAAGTCGATTGTGGTATGAATTCCTGGATTATTATTTCCAGCATAGAAGCCAATTAGGTCTCTCCTCTCCCACCTCTGATATCTAGCATCACACAACAATCGAGGGAGACTCACTATTGGTTAAGACTGTCACTGATCTTGTTTGTAGTAAGATGGAAGCATATATTTGAATCTTTGGTGATTTTGCCTACCACCACCAGGTGGAGGCATTTTTCCGACTCAAATTATATATTCTCCTTGAATTTTGGGGTTCTAAGGTGGAGTTTGTAGTTAGGTTTATGTCCCCTGATGGGACAGAGTAAGTCTACGAACTTACAATTCAACTTCAACATTTAGTTTCCTTTCATTTCACTTTGTTAGAAGACTCTTAGGATCACCAGTTTCATTGAGGAAAGCTGGATCCATTGTTAGCATGCATTTTGTTTCAATTTTCAGCTTCTATATTCTTCCTGGTTGTTGTTGAAGTCTCAAATTTCATTGGCTCCTACAAGGGGGGTCATAGTTCTGCCCCTATTCATGAGAACCGATCCCTGATATCAGCTTCTCTGTACATTGGTACTCAGAATAGATTCTGTTTATATCTAAGGTTTCCACTGCTTAGTTTGATCGCCAGCAGTATCAGTGATTATTGTATACCTTCAGGAGCTGTGGGTGCTCGGTTCCAAAATTTCTGGACGTGTGGTAAGCTCCTCATTGGTCCAGAAGCTTTGTAGGTCCTTGGATCACAATTGATCATTCAGTTCTCATCATCCCTACTATTATCCACCCAATCTGTAAGGTTTATGTCTCCAGCAGTTTATCAGGATTTGGAACTTAGTTCTAGGGTTATCTTAGTCTAGTTGGTCTGAGGGTAGTGAAAGAGTCTTGTTATTTCTTCAGAGTTTTTATTCCTGTTCATTGTTGGTGTCTAGTCATCGATCTTCGTTGTCTATATCAATGCCTAAATACTCCAGAGTTAAATTTCTAAAGTTGACACATATCTGGCTCGGTTTCTGCTTAGTCTGAAAGTCACTTTTCTCAAAGGTAATAACATACATATCAGCAGTGTTGTATTGAGAGGGGGTTGAACCCTTCTCAATCAGTGGTGTCAACCATAACTCGTTTTTTGATTTGGCTCTTTGACAGAAGTTTTTTCACAGTCACTATTGTTTATGGTGGTCTTATCAACTACTGTTTGATTATCGCAACTACATACTTTTGAGTCCCCGTTACTTTCGAGATTCCTCACATTGTCCCAAATGACCATTCCAGTTACCTAACGGGTAGATTCAGGTTACACGTTCTTTCTCTACGCCTGTTTGTGACTTGACTCTTATATTCCATGTATCCCCTTTACGTGCAGGTTATTTTGTGGCTGCTAACCTAAGGACTTCACAGGTTGGATTGATTTGCACTGTATGCCCACAGACCACTTTCTCATTCTCTGTACATCCTCAAACCAGTTATTCTTACCCAACACTCTCAGACAGGATAGGGGTTCAGTCCTTTCCTCTGTTTCATCAGCATATTCTTTCTCTCTCTCTGTCCAGTCAGTTTACTTTTTTTTTGGTCATATTCAGTTAGGGTCTTGAAGGTTTTGTTGCCTGCACTTCTACCTTTATTCTGGGCTCTATTTGAAGGTGTGTTATATTCTGCAAGTCACATTTAATCAGATCTCTCTTTTTCTATGTCCATAGCAGCCCAGTTGAATTGCCCACTGGAGGTCACTATGTGGACCTCCCCCATATCTTTGTCTTACATTATTTGCCTGATCTAGCAGTCTCTTCACCTTAGAGTTTTTACCTACCCCCTCTAGCTATCTTAATTATTTCTGCTAGATTATCCAGAGGAGTATTTTTATTTCTATCTTTTAGGGTCCATTACCTTGTTTTCACAGGATCTCACTATGTGGCGGGTGTTGCCTAGACAGGTGTGCTTTTATCCATCCAATTCCACATTAGCAACCAATTTAATTATACTTACTACTGGTTGCAACAGGCTCTATAGAAATGAGGTGTTCCATAAGACCATCTAGGAGATCACCAGATAGTATTACCATATTATGCTGGATTGCCACTCATGGACTATCATGAGTAAAGCTAAAGAGGATCCTGCCCATCCTTGCTGATCATCAGATTGAATAAATCAAGGTTGGTTTTAAAACATTAGGGAACTTGGTTCACCTAGAGCACTGTTCCTCAGGACTTCCTAATGCGCATCCCCCCCCCCCCCAGCTTTTACTCGTGGAGCTAGGGAGTCCTTACCACATCCAGTTTCCAGTCACTAGGGTGGTGGACAGAGGCTTTTCCTCCACAGTGTTCGAGTTAATTTGGGGGCCCTCCTACCTGGGTTCCTGGATGTTTTCCCCAAATGTCAGTAGAGCCAGCCTATGTCCTACTCATAATACCGGTTCAGCTTTGATACTTGGCTATACAATTGGGGTGTGCATGGACCTTCTTTTTATCAGTATCGGTTTAGTTTATTTTTCATGGAAGGAGGTCAACTATTTCCACGTAATTCCTAATGTGG
>NW_013668708.1:139941-145288 GCF_000517525.1 Limulus polyphemus
TATAGTTTATATGTCATTTTCTTTACCTTATCTCAAAACGGGATCAGTCAAATCGACCGGCTTTGTAACCACCGAAAAAAAAAATCAAAATAAACCTAAATTAACCTTCTTTTCTTTCTAGAATGATTTCAAATTGTAACATGAAACTACATTTGTTTATCCTAAATAGCTCTAAGTTTGTAACATGATACATCTATTTATAATTACATTTTATTGTTTTATTGCCATTTGAACCGTGTCTAACTGCTATCTGCACCATTATAAAATGTAAATCACTCGGGGAACGTGTAGCTCACATTACGCTATCGAGAGAGTTAATAGTCACAGTAAAACATTTGTAATTTACTCTAGTTGTATTTAGTATGTAGTTTCATTTAAAGAAAGAAAGAAAAAAAAATTTGTGATTAACATTTATTTTCTGCAGGTTTGACAGAGTTGGAAGACACAGACATTCTTGCAAAAGTTTTAGCTCAGTCTCAACAAGAGTATCTTGATTCGTTGAAACGATCAACACCAAGTACCAGAGTTGGTGACCAGTCATCTAGCTAACAGAATGTTATGACAACATAGATGTCAAGACTCCTGGACCTGTTAACAGTTGCATCAGTAGCATGCTGTTAAGTATTCTGCATTATCCTTTTTCTTTAAAGTTAAATTGTAGGATAGAGGAGAAATTTATATTTTAATTTGCTGATCTAATTTAAGATATTAATTACTTATTGTTTCTTTAAATTGTACACAAGCATTGGGTGAAAGATAAAATTATGGTTTCAAAGTATCAGTGCATAAACTTGTATAAAAGTAGGAATGACTTTTGTAACAACTGTCAGTAAGATAGACAGATCTTAAAAAATTATATAGTTGTCAAAAGCACATAATGCAGAAAAATGTAGAAAAAGAAAAATCTTTTAGTTATACATTTGTACGTGTGCTTAATGATTGTGTTTTATTTGACCGACAGCTTTACATTATGTAAAGGCCAAACCAAATGTTAAAATGAACTATCAATTAAGTTTGAAAATGCACAGAAAGAAGGGAAATTTATCTCGTAACAGAACTTCATAGACAGGAGAGACTTTCAGTTAAGTTTCATTTTGTTCTTTTTCACACCTTTTGATTGCTATTACTCTGTTTTATGTGAGTTTATTCTTGAATACAGTTCATGCATGACAGTAAAGAATAAGTTAATGCTGTTTTCTTATATAACTTTTTAAATGTTCATTGTGTACATCTTATTTCCTGGTTTTGTAATTAGCTATATGGAGGTATGGTTAATCATATGTTATGAAACAGTTTTTAAGCTTGAAGTAGAAAAATTTCATATTTTGAAATAAGAAAAACTTTAATGTAGATGAAATTTGACAGAAGGCATGCCTAGAGTGAACTCGTATCAAAACTGTTTAGCACACAACTTATCTGGAATGTCACCTTAGATATATTTGGAATGAGAACAGTCATAACATTTGTGATTTAAATTATTTTTTTTCTACAGATACTTTAGTGATGTTTTACTTATGTTTAAACATGAAACCAATTACTATTTATTTTCTCAAAAATGAAATCCACAATGCATAATAAAAGTAGGTTTCTGTATTTTTTCACTAAAGATGCTGTTTTTGAATAAAAATTTACACAAAAATATTGAGCATTTATACTGATGTTTTTAAAAACTTGTGTTCTTAAAATGCGTTATGCCCATTAAAAAGAAAGACAAATCTGTATTTTTTGTTTTAATTTTTATTTCAGGTTTTTCTGAGAAAAAGTTGTCAATTTATAAGGTAAATTGTGATCATTGTGAACTTTGCAAAGTGAAAAAAAGGTTTTAATGGGTAATTTTACATGTATTTCTCAGACTATTCTCATCAACTGCAGTTAATGATAAAAATAGAAATGTATTTGTTTTACTTTCTGGGAAAACTTGTATATATTAATAGTATGCTATCAGATTCTTTTTGGAATTGGAGACAATTATACGTTCAGTTACCACTGTAAAATTTGTTTTCATAAAATTCATTTAGTATTGTTATAAAAGTGGAATTAATTGGTAGGATGATTCTCCATTTTAGTATTCCAGGAGCCAAGTGCATTTATTTGTGTAACTGGATCCATGAGGGCTTCTAACTGTTTCTAATATAGAAAAAAAGTGTATGGAATCCAGACTGTATAACACTTTTCAGTTGGTAAAAATGCCCCTTTGTTTGCTGTTGGTAAATAATTACTGTATTTTCTTTATTTGTTCATTTTAGTATTTTGGCTTTTATCAGCTAGTTGTAAAATTGTTATATGTTAGACAATTCTACATATATCAAAAGGCTCAAAACTGAACTTACAGTGGTATATTTATTCATTTGATTAAGAAACAGTCGGTATCTTAACAGAAAGTATAGATTGAAATACATCAAAGAAAATTTCAATAATATAATCTCAAAATCTTGCAACTATTAATCAACAGTTATGTATAAAATAATGTGTGTTACAAGTTTAAAGAATAACCATGAAAGCTTTGTCAAAAAAAAGGCTTGCTAATTAATTCTTCCAAAATCCAAAACATTCTGCTTTAACCCTTTTCACATGGGTCACAGGTCAAAGGCATGTGAAATTTGAAAATGTTCTGATGCACAAAAGTATTTTTAATCTGAAAATGAAAATTACTTTGCATGTTGGATATGCTTTCTTTTTTTACTGAATATTAATAATCCATTCAATTTCAACATTTTCCACAGATCAAGATGATTTTTTCTGGTTTTATGCAACAGTATACCTATTAGCAAAACTATTAAAAAGCTTAGTCAAAGCATGTGTTTATTTTAAGGGGGCAGTTAAGCTTGTGAGAAAGCTTAGTTGAAGCATTTGTTTATTTTCAAGTGCTTCACAAAAGATATGTCAGATTCACTTGAGTTATCAGTTTTTTTCATGTATGTTCTTATTTTTATCATGTTCTTTTGCTTTGTCAGTTACACATTCATATTGACAAGGTTTATAGCCATTTACTTTCTTTAACTCTCAACATGGGCTCAGTCAATCTGACCGACCACATGACCTCTTTGTACTCGTTTAAAGTCTTTAAAGATTCAGTACTTCTTACTTTCAATATAATGTATATATATATCTTCACAAAATTTGGCAATTTCAGTTAATATTATAAGTCTTTTACATACAAAAATCATATTTTTCAGTGAAGTACTTAAAAAAAGAAAATAAAGATTTGTCCATGAATAAATTGAGTATTTGTTTTGAGTAGTCTGTGTGCAAAGTAATTTTCATCTTAAAATTAAAAACTTTTTCCAATTTCAAAAACCTTAAATTTCTTTTGTGTAATCCCTAAAACCTTCTAAATGCATTTCAAACTTTTTTCCATAAAACTTTATACTTTATCTGTTATTTTCTCTATCTTATCTCAAAATAGGATCAATCAATTCAACTGACCTCGTAACCACCAAAAGTATTTACTATTACCTAACCTATCTAAGGTTTCTTGGATATTAGGTAATGGGTAAATGTCTTTGACTGTTACTCCATTTACTTTCTGAAAATCCACACAGAACCTTAATTTTCCGTCCTTCTTAGGAACTAATGCAACTGGAGATATGTACGGACTACTACTGTCCTCTATTACTCCTTGTTCAAGCATCTCTTTTACGCATTCTTTTAGTTCAACCCTGCATTTTTCTGGCACTCTATAGCAGGGCTTCTCAAACTTTTTTCACTTGCGACCCCTTTGAAACCAGAACCAAAACTCTCAAGTAATTGGTTATAGATAAGTGGTGTTAGCCGGCTGCCTATTCACTTGTACTGCTACACCCACGTGCTGTAACTAATATCACCTCAAAGTGCCGATATTATTCACTAAACCAAACTTTTCTATAGCTTTCTAAGTTCTAAGAGGTTGAGGTCAGTAATCCTTCAACTTGTCATAAGTACTAGTGCATTCATCTTGTTTCCAGGCAACGTTTCTTACGTAACTGTGCTTCTGACCTTGTTTACTAATTCTCGAGCTCATCTCACAAGCTTATTTTGTAATACAGGCGTCTTCTTGTCACCTCTTTTTTATATATCCTTGACTGCTCGCTTATACTAAAAACCTTTAAGGTTTATTCTATGTATTTACAACTCTGAAGCAATTGTAAAATTTCCTCGACAATTTTCAAGTTGCTTCCATCCTTAAAAAAATTTTTTTACTACTAACATAATTTATCATCCAACTCACTATCTATATCTCTCTTTATCAGCCAATGCTTACATATTCATGTATATATATAAAACACAGAAAAATTTATCCTAATAAGCATAACTAGCAATTTATAGTCACTATAATATACGGTACATTAAAGCAAAATACAAGTTTTTATTCACTCTAGAAATCGTTTCTAAAGTTCTGGAACACGTGCCAATTGCTGGTGGCTATCCATCCATACAGAGCACACACTTTCCAATATGCGCAATCTTCGTGGGGGTAATGGTAATAATCACACGTTATCTGTTCACTGCAGTCCAGATGTCTATGTGGTGGGCTCTCGTACTCTTCTACATCTTGGCATGGGATACCTAGTTGTCTCTGCAACAGCTGTGCCTTCTCCCTTTACATAGTTTTGCCTTATCCCCTGACGGATCTGTGAGAAGTCCAATATGGAATAGTCTATCAGTCCAACGGAGGCCGTGGAGGTACACAGTACACCACAAGATGTGTCTTTTATCAGTATCACTAAGGCAATCCTCAGGATATGGAGGTCTGAAGCAATAGATGTCAGTCCTACCCGAACGACAATCTTTAATAGCCAACTCCTTTATTGTATATCGTTCATTAATTCTAAAACCTTCCACCTGTACGATGGTGGCTCTTTGTCCTTGTTTCCTATTATTATTATTATAAGAAAATTGTTATTACTTGTCTCGGTGAAGGCTTATTCAGTCACTTCACTCATTCTTTTGTTCATCTTAGTCACACACGTCCTTCTGGTACCTCTGGCTACTTGTTCATGCTCTTTATTAAAATCACATCAATCACTCTATTCAAAACACTTCAATTCACTAACACACTATCAATACTTGTCATCCGTTGATAGAAGTTTGTCCTTCCGTGTAGCTTATTTTGGGGTTTGTTACTGTCTAACTGCCTGTTTTTGCTCTTGGTGTTCTGGTCACTGTCTATTATTTTTTGTCTTTTCCCAAACTTTTCTTACTTCCAGTCATTTTCTATTGTTTTTGTCTTTTTCTCGAACTTTCTACACCTAATAATTTTGACTAATATCATCTTTAGAATCAACTAACCTCGCCAATTGGTTATATATAGATAATTTTGTAATCCTCTATATAATCAAGCTATATTCTAATTAGATGGGGCTTACTC
>NW_013668708.1:146288-147884 GCF_000517525.1 Limulus polyphemus
CAGGATCACAAACTCTGATAGGTCCGTCTATGCAATTTAACATATCTTTTTCTGTCATTTCAACATATGTATGTTGATCACTCGAGGCGGCAATGTATGGTTTATCATTCTCTATAGTTAAAGCTAGTGAATGATTTATTGCTATCGGTAAAGATATAATCTTATACAATTTAAACATTCTGTCAGTTGTTTTCAATGGTATTTCTATAAACATCCTTAGAGTATCCTTAACCACGGCTGTTTTCATGTCAGCCCATGTATAGTACATATAAATTTGGTCACTATGAGTAGGAATTACAAACTGTAAATGTGGAGGTAATCTCCTTTCAATTTCATCTAACACTCTTTCTAGTTTACTTGCTGGTAAAAAGTAAGAACTTAGCTTTTTATTTCTAGCTACATACAATGCTTGTATTAACTTAACTAACTCTGTCCTACTACTTCCTACAGTAAAAGATAACTGTTGTAGATTATTCTGAATTCTAGTGTTAAAAACTAACATTTCTATTCCTGCTTTATGTAACTCAGTTTGTCTTACTCTAGTGTGTATTAATGCATTAGTAATATTTATCAAAGCTTTAGATACTTTTCCGATTTCTTGGTCATGTATGATAATTCAAGCATTTGATTTAACAAATTCATTATAGTTGCTTGCTCTCCTATTAAGTGAATCATTTCTTTAGAAACCTGTCTCTGTTGTTCTACCTTTTTATTTAAGTCTTGCAAATCGTCAGTGGTTGCTGTTCCAAGTAGAAATTTTAGAATACTTCCACCTGCATTTATTAACCCTCGTCTTTGTCTAGTTCTGTCAGATATAGATACGCTATCCTTAATATTTTGTAATTCTAGTAATAGTTCACCTATCTCGTCATGATATTGTCTAATTAAGGTCTTGTAATTTTCAATTAGTCCTTCCTGTAATATCCTAGCTAACTGTAAGATAGCTGTCCCTTGATTTCTCATGTGATATAATGTCACATTTGCTGAACCTTCTTCACTAAAACTAACATGAGTTTCACATTCAACAATTTTTCAAACAATACCAACTCTTCTTGTAATGTTATCAGTAATCTAACATACTGTGGCAATGGTATATCTTCCACAATTATCCATTTATCACCGGATAATATTGTAACAGGTTAGCACTCAGGTGAGCTTAATTGTTGGAGTTTCAATTAAAACCAACCTGTACACCATATTTATTTGTGGGAGGATTTGTCGTGACTAGTGGAGCCACAAGTCGCTAACTCCAGGAGTTTACAGTTAGAGTAAAGATGAGTCTCAGACCAGCAATATTACTTATAATATCTTTTATTACTCTTTTAATACATTGGTTATACCACTTGATTTATATTTCAACTCTAAAATCATTACTTTGAATGTTAACATTTACAATACTCTCAATAAAACATATACTATACAAAAACTGATTTAGAGAGAGAGATACTTACTGAAGAGATGGAACCTTTTTAGCAGAGTCTAAGTTGTTCATCATGCTGACTGGAGACTGACTGGAGATCTCTGGAGGTACTGGAGAATGGAAGGAACTCCTGGACGAACTCTGGAGAACTCCTGGACGAACTGACTTTCCATCCC
>NW_013668709.1:0-30036 GCF_000517525.1 Limulus polyphemus
CGATACCCGTGGTGGGCAGAGCACAGATAGCCCTTGTGTAGCTTTGTGCATAATTACAAACAAACAAAACTTATAAAATTGCGTTAATTATATATTTGATCTTCTTTGCTATCCATATTTGAAATATTTTAACATAACTTTTTCGAACCTACATTTTATGAGTACAATATTTGTTTCTGGCAGATAGTAGTGAACCTGAATACCACTTTTGTATATATCATAACATCAGTAAATATACTGAGTTGAAGCAAAACCCTCAAGCTTTTGTATTTTTTTAAGTTATCGAGACTTTACTTAGCCAGCTTAGATAACACACAAACTAATGAACTTCTTAAAAGGATTAATAAACTGTGTTTGGTGATTTACTGAATGATAAATAAATTATTGTTGTACGTTACATTTTTAATTTAGACATTTGTTTCGTTTTTTGACAGAGAAAAGCTTGACGTCACGTGGCTTAATATGTGTGAGAATTTCTTGATAATTTTAGAAACGTTCAAGTAGTATATAACGTGAATTATGACAGAGCATATTGATTATTTTTTTGAGTCTGTTGGTAAATTACATTGACAAAGGTGAAACTATCAGTGAGGCAAATGCCTCCTCTGAAATTTCGCCTATCATAGCTTTATGATTTTTTCTTTGTTTCACCACAAAGCTATACAATGCCATCTGGGTCATAGGTTTATATATATATATATGTCTTTTTTTTTTTTTCACCAATAAAATAATTAATTTTCCAAAACGTCTACATAGAAAGGCTTATACATATTTATTCCTAATGCAGCTCGATAGTACTTAATTGACGGGTTATAACTGCCTACGTAACTGCCGAATATTATACACACATAATCTTTTCCGGATCGGACATAAGTTGTCAGTATCAAAATCTTGAACTGATTGTGATGGACCTACAGTTTATTTAGTAATAGAAGAATTAAGGTATGTCGAAAAAACGTTGATTTTTAAAACTAATTTCAATGATTAGCAGACAATATATTTCTCATTAACTTCTCCATGGAGAATCACAACCACATGAAAGTTAAATTTACTCTTTACACTCCAGGCTTAAAACGGTATCTTTGAGGAGCCGCTAGCTAGACCATGTTTTCAGCACAAGGCCCCAGAACATTTCGCATCTTGACTGAGGCCCTCCATCTCATGAATATTAAATACTGGGTACCTTAACAGTATTTTGTATTTTTGCTATAACTCTAAGTTTGAGAACACCTGGTCTAGGCCAAAGGCGTCGCTAGGTACTTGAAAGATTTGGAGCTTGGGCCCATAGGTCAGTTTGATGGAAGAGAAGATAGAAAAAATACATAGTGAAGTTGAAAAGGGGGATAGAAGAAGTACAGATTGAAGTTGAAAAAGCTTTAGGAAGTGTTCAAAAGGATTATAACAACAAGATTATAGAATTACAGAAAGATGGTAACCACAGATCGAGAAAAGAATAGAGAAAGATGGTAACCACAGATCGAGAAAATAATAGAGAAAATGGTAACAAGATCAAAATAGTTATGGGAAATAAACACCAAGATAAAACATCTAAAAACTGGTCTGGCAAATATAAAGATCAAACTAGACACAACTCTCTCTGCATCCCCTCAATAATTCCAACCTCAAACATATTTACTATTCCATTTGGAACAGGAGAATTCGCGAAGTCTACACTTATTACCACTACTGTTTTGCCTCCTTTGGCTATAAGACCTTACAAGGCTTTTCTGGCTACCCTGTTTTTTCATTTAGCAGACCAGTTGAACAACATTGCCCAGTTGAGAACCAATGAATTATTATGAGAAGGTACCATCGGAAGAATGCCAGGCACAGTTTGAAATAATTCTCAAGCTATTCACTTTGCTTCATATTTAGATGTATGAGCTTTAACAACACTGTTAAATGTCTGGTGAGTTGAGATTGTTTAGTTTTATACTGTTACATTAAAGTAAACTGTGTAGCATGGTATATACTACCTGATGAAGGTGTTTGTCCGAAATTAAGCAACCTTCCAATAGAGAGCCATAAAAACTACTATAACTTAGTAGCAACCTTATAAAACAGGTTTGGAATGTGTTTCAAATGCAAGTTAAAATGGCATATTTTAAGTAATTTCAAACAAGATCCTTTAGGAAATAAAAATGTGCTACACAAGGATGACAGAAAAGAAGAACTGCTAAAGTTGATTTCGAGCCATTGGATCCATGGACATTGTGGTAGAGACAGTGATAAATTAACAAGTGACAATAAGCCAATGAGATAATACCCTAGAAAAGTCCCAGAGCTTAAATAGATAAAAAATATGCATAATAAATAGCTAACGTGACGTTGGAAACCAACAGAGAAAAGTTGTAAGATTCTCACATTGAAGAAAGTTTCCATACACAATATAATGTTTGTAGGGGATTTACACTAAACAAAATGCATATTGGAAATAGATTGCATGTGGAACATGGATGAGATTAAATTGGCTTCAAATAGTTTCACAGTCCATGAACAAGAAATCTTTGTGTACTACATAACAATTACAACACTATAGGTTGAACTTCCAGCAAAGAAGTTGTTATATTAACAAAAAGTGAAATGCTCATACCAGGACTTGTTATAAAGAACTTTAGATCTAATAACTGGACTATGTTAGAATTAAATATTCCAGCTTATCCTGAGGAATTATTTGTTGGAGAACTCTCGTTTATTTGAAATTTAAGGATGTCATTATTGAGCTATGAAGAGAACAAACTATGAAATCCAAGTTAATTTTGGATGAAACATTAGAATATCTGAAGTTGTACAAGTAGTACTTCCATACCAAAGAACATCAAAAGTAGTTACTTCAGGAACAAGATGTAGGAAGTCTGATATCAAATATTTACATAATTGATATTGTGCAAGTCTTACAACTGATGAATGATGCATATTACTAACTCTGTCATAAGATACAAATGTGCCTTCTCTAGTGGATTTCATGACTTAGGCTGGACAAATAAAATGCCACAGAAGATTAATACTGGAGATGCATCCCCTATACAACAGTTGGCCAGATAACTTTTAGTAGTAAAACAGACTGAGGATTTCAAAGCCACGAAAAAACAAGGTGTAATAGAACCAAATACTAGTTGTTGGGCATCACCTATTGCACTTGTGAAGAATAATATTCTTTCATTCGATCCACAAGATCCTGTGCGGACTACGAGTAGGTGAGTAAAGTCATAAAAAGATTTTAGCTCGACTCTACTTTAAATATTTTATGTGGGTCAAAATTGTTCTGGTTCATTGGATCTGAAGAGTAAATACTGACATGTATCCACAATGAATGAAGTTGAGAAAAGACAGGAAATGGGCTAAGGGAATTTTTATAATATCATTTGGGTTATATAAAGCACTTGCTACATTTGAATGACTCATGTGATATGCTCTTTGTATTAATAAACCTTGATGTTGTTTGAATCCGAAGTCATTTCCATCACTACTAGTATGGACAGAAGTTTGCATTCTGGATATATCATCCAATATTGAAATAAATGATGAATTTCTGCAATTCTTAAGACCAAGATGGATCCAGAAACTTCAAGAGTACAACTTCAACACTGTGTATTTCCTTGGAAGGACCCACGGAAATGCTGATGTATTATCCTGAAGACCTTATATTACCAAATAATGTAAACAATGAAAAGAGCAGAGAACAAGATACTAAATGCAGCTGACCTGAAGAGAAATAGAGCACAATCGAAGACGAGTCTTTCACAAATGATAAATTAACATGATCCAATGCAACTGAAAGACGCACAGGCAGAAAATATGTGTATGAAGCCAATTATTCAGTGTATCAGTGATGGTCCAGATTCACGCTCATTTCAGTTCAATATAGCTCAAATATAGATGGAACAGTGGGAAGACATCAGTGGTAGAAATTATGACTTTATTTGGTAATTTCATAATCACTACAATCAAAAACACTCCATCATCTCCACATCCTTCCAACAGCTAGGCACTTGGGTGTTAAGAAGATACTGTAATGGATAAGAGGATGCTTCTACTTGGTTGGATGCCAGAAATCTGTAGAGAACTGGTGTAGATCATGTAAACTATGCTGTGAGTGAAAAGGTCCATGAAGAAAACAGCATGGGAAACTACAGCAGTATTGTGTTGAAGTACCTCTTGGGAGATTTTTTTTAAATGTAATTAGCGCTCTAAAAAATAGAAATATTAGGTATAAATGTATCTTGGTTGTAGTGGAATATTTCACCAATTGCCCAGATGCATAAACTGTACCTAACAATGAGAGTAATCATGTATCAAATAGACGTTCACTGTTTTCCTGAGGCACATATTCATGAATAATTGTGCTTTGGTATTCACTACAGACCCTCTGGTGGAAAAAATACATAGATATTTCAATTTTAACATTGAAATATACCAATATTCTCATTTATTATTATATGTGAGAATCAGCTTAGCTCAACGACACATTCTACGTGTTTCTGGGGTAAACAAATATATGACGCTCATAATGCATTTTCGATGACGAGGAACCCACTTTAAGACTAATAATGCTTGGAGACGGCTTGAATAGGTAATGAAGAAAAACTTTAATATAAGTTTAACATAACAGCAAATGTTAAGTAAGAGGTAGTAGTTCTTAGTGGTGCAGGGAGGTAAGCAGTGTTTCTGAAATGTAGTTATGATGCATTTTGATCCACCATGATTTTATATCAGCTGTGCTTGTCAAATGACTTGCCACTTTGCATATTCAAAGCTGTTTAAACATAATGTACTCAAATGAACCCTGTTTGTAATAATAATTTCATTTTGAGCAGAATATTGCACACAACTGTAATTTTTAGATGGCCATACAAGCACATAAGAGGAGGTATAATCTTAAAACAGCAAGTACTATATCACATATTAGGCTCTTATATAAATAACTACAAACGCTGTCTCTTGTAGGCTAATTTTGGAATTTAAAACATATACATAAGTAACAACAGTCTCATGGTATATTTCTTCAGATGTATATATATGATGTTCTTGGAGATCAAGTAAAAATGCAGTGGGAAAAGCCTGGTCTTTGGTGATTTCTACCTGCTCTTTTTGTAGCAAAAGGAGACAGTGGTCCAGATGCTGAAGTCAGCACATCACTTGGAATTCGAAATAACAACACTTTACCTTCTGACGATAAAAACAAAATGTTGTTTTAAGTGTGCTTAATGCAACTTATGGTTCACATCACGGGTATCGAAGCACGATTTTCAGCGTTATAATTCCGTAAATATACCGCTGAGCCACTGGGAGGCATTTAGCATTGAAATGCACTTCACATGTAATTTACTGTTATATGTGAGAATCAGTCTGTCTCAAGTACATGTTATCTGTTTCTCTGTGATAAATATACGTGGCTCATATATATATATACCACAAGATTTCTAGTAGAAAAACCCAAATACTACTATTTTTTTTACATTGAAAGGTAGTCCATATTGATATACATGTGTGTGTGTCTGTGTGTGTGAAAATCAGTCTGGTACAACAACAATTTCTATGTTTTTCTGGGGTAAAGGTACATTACTAATACTGCTTTTATATTACACTTCAAGCCCTCTCATGGAAACATTAACCCTCACGTTTTTCTGCATTAAAGTTTAACCCATATTTATCATTATATGTGAGAATCGACTTGGCTAAAATACAACTTTTATGTTTTTTTAGGGAAATCTATTTCACTCATAGTTTTCTGTGTATAGAACAAGCTCTTGGTGGAAAAATGGACTGATTGAACCCCTTTTTTGCATTCGAATTTCGCAATATATATCATTTATTGTTATGTGTTTGAATCAGTAAACAACAGATTCTGTGTTTTCTTGGATAAATATAGTAGCTCATAGTGCTTAATCTATATAATACCAGTAATCTGGCAGAAAAATGGACTCTCACGTTTTTCTGTTTGGAAGTGGAGTACTATATCATTTATTATTGCACTTGAGAACCAGCCTGGCTCAATCTCACACTCTAATAGTTTATAACAGATTTGTGAATGAATCCGGTAATATTTATAGGTTACCTTCTGAAGCTACATTTCAGCAGTGATGGTATTGAATTATCAAACTCAACTCGGTTTTTATTTCAGTTTTTTCACAAAAAATCACTGGCAAAACTTGGATGAAGTAAGACTTTTTAACTAGCAATATAATAAGCTAGGATTAATATTTGTGTCATCACTGTGCTAGCTCTAAATACACTGAGAGGAAACACAACTCCCTTGCTCCTTGAAAAACTGGCATAGTTATCTGGTATGTAGGTGAGAATCTAGCGAGTACAGGGTGGCAATATTTGTAGGGTTCTCACTACTCAGTTAGATCACAGAAGTGATTCTCTCAAAACTTCAGACGACACTATGCATCAGAAAATTCACTCAGTGGTTTACAAAGCAAGAGTCACAACGTCTTTTCGGTCACTGATTTTTAAATCACATTCGGCCATCTTATCGTATGAAATAAATGAAATGAAAACCACGAAATGTAGGATTTACATCCCACCATGAAATATAACCTGTTAGCTCAGAAAACAAGGGTCACAAAGTTTTTTCAATTGAGTTTTCAAAATCCTAGTTACCATCATCAGCTATGCCAATTAAGCTTTATATCTATTCACTCCAGCTGTCTTAGCTTCCTCTGAACAAGAAGTAACCTTATGGTGTAGTATATGCATGATATTTCATGTCACCACTAGGATCTCGGAAAGCAATCATGACACCATTTCAGTCAGCAAACTCTTGGCTCCCCAGACATCATAGTTATTGATTAACAAGTGGAAATAGGGAATGTAGTGGAGACATTGTACTGTTAACATCACTTTATAGCTTGGAAAAAAAGGATTGTCACTTCCTGTCAAACATTGGTTGTTTAACCTAGTGGTTGTTCGAGCTGTTGTGATGAAAGAGTGGTAATCATACAATGTAGTGCATACTTTGTGCTTTATATTACCACTCGATGGCTTGAAAAGAAAGGAATGTCATGTTCTTTCAGTCAGTAGTTTTTCAGTTATCTCACTTTCTAGAGATCATAGTGATTGATCAATCCCACGCATATCGACTGGGAGATTGACATTAGTGGTCATATCGACATTGGGAGCTGTCTTGTGCCTTTAACTCCAGCAATTATTCACCTGTGTCATCATGGAGAGCCAGATAGGTGTTTTCACATTTTCAAATCGTTCACCTTTTGGTAAGTCAGTATGACTCGAGATGGTATCTTCATCCTCCTTTGACCAGTCAGTCTCAATCATAGAATCCTGATTAAGACAGTGTACCACAGGCTCATCTAGGATGTACAGACAAAGCTTATTTACATGTTCCACGTACTTGTGCACCTGGCATTCATTGTAACGTGTACGTTAATGAATAATCTGCCAGAGTACAAGATATGGACAGGTTTGCCCAATCTTCAACCAACGACCTCAGATATATGTGTTGGTACTTGTATACTTGCTTTCAGCTACAGTGTAATGGATGCAACCCTAACGATATCACTAGCATTGGATACGTCCATTCCCTTACTACATCTCTAACTATTACAGCATATAGCTGAATAGCTGATCGGCTAAACTTACAAAACATCATTGGGTCTTCATCCCTCATCAGACAGATAACTGCCCAAATGAACGTTTCTTTTTTTCTGGACAGGAAACAGTTCATTTCGTGCACACCTTCTATAACCATCTTACATAGTATCAACATTCTAGACTTTGTATGTAGTAAACCATGGAGCACCACTTGTATATATGGAACTGCTGTTATTCTCTCCACTACGTAGCTCATATTACTTTTTTTTTACATTAAAATGTAGCCATAAGTAATATATATGACTTGTTGAACCACATATTCTATGTGTTTCTGTGACAAATATGTGACACTCACAGTGCTTCTATGTATATCCCAAGCCAGACCCTCAAGTTTTTTTTTGTATTAAAGTATACACCATATGTTATTTATTGTTATACATGAGAATCAGTCTGGCTCAAACGCGGGTTTTAAGTTTTTGGGATAAATATATATAGCTCATAGTGCTTATGTACATGCCACTAGTGCACTGGTGAAAAAGTAGACTCATAGACTCTCCCAGTTTTAATTGTTTTTTACATTATAATATTCATAGGCAACAATGTGAGAAAAGTATATTGAATTAGCTATATTCCTTATCAAGTTCACTTTCGGTTTCGATTTAAGTATATAATTTGTTCTGAATGTCAAGGCCTGTAACATGGGCTCCTGGTGCTAAAGCACAAGGGACCTGGAAGGGATGGAAGGACAGAAGAATAAAAAGAAAATGAAGAAAGAGAGGGATGTATACTCTCACACACACTCTCGTAGTATCTTAGACTCAATAAAAAAATTACATCTTTCATCGAGTTTGACGATAATCAGAGAGCCCAAAGAATTGATCAATCGAAATCATTTTTCAATGTGATGTTTTACAGCTTACTGATATGTATTTCAATGATACAACTCTTGTTAATTTTTTTTATAACCTTTATATTACGCCAACTTTAAATGCTAGTGATAGTGGCGGGATAGGGTTAGAAATAAACACAAATAGTAGGATTAGATTTAAAAAAGTAAATTTTGAATGAGAGAAAATCATGCCATAACTTTGCCTGATAAGAGGCATATAGGGGTAAAGGGTGAGATCAGAGCCCGGAATTTCTCTGATGGGCCTTGCTGACCAGAAATTAGTGCTATCTGTTTGTGTCCAAAATGTTGACGTAGATACTTTACAGAAGTAAAGTACAATGCAGTTTTGTGGTATCTGTATTAACATAGCTACCAGTATGATATTTGTTCTTTTGTAATTTTTTAAACCTTCGGTGCTGACTGAAGGATGGAAACCATCTTCAATGAAGACGACAAACAACTTGAGATAAACATTTATCTGAAGTTGTTTGCCATCTTCATTGAAAATTATATTTGTCCTGCCTAGTAATTTTCGATGTATATGTATATCTGTGGTATATTATTGTAAAGAATTAAGTGGAGTTTATGTTAACAGTTATAAATAAATGTATCATTTAAATGTGGATTTGAAAAGTGACATTAATTTTTGATGTTTCGATGTTCTTTTATTGGTGGAAGTGGTGGGCGAAACTGAAAGGTGTTGACATTTTTTTTTATGCTTTGGCCTGGTGATTAGGGCGAACGACTTGCGATCTACGGGTCGTGATTTCAAACCCCTTCACTGAACATGCTAACTCTTTCCGTCGTGGAGACGTTATAATGTGACGGTCAACCCCAGGTTTCGTTGGTAAAAGAGTAGTCCAAGAATTGGCAGTGGGTAGTGTTGACTACCTGCTCTCCCTCTAGTCTGTCACCTCTAAATCAGGATGGGCTAGTGCAGGTAGCTCTCAAGTAGCTTTGCGTGAAATTCAACAAACAAATAACAATTAACTATTATAACATACACCACATTGCTTAGATAGATAATTTAATTTCACTATTTCAAACTATACTATAAGACATCACACTTAAGTTACAACTTATTTATTTGCTCTACTTTAAATATTACAAGTTATATTGTACTTGGTTGAAATATCTCACGCGTAATTAATGTTTAACCTATACATTTAATCATAACCTGTCAATCAGGCGCCTAGTGGCTCACCGTAAGTCGGAGATTTCAATACCTGAGGTGGGAAAAGCACAAATAGCCCATTGTGTAGCTTTGTGCTTAATAACAAATAAACCTGTCAATTAGTTATAATGTCCTCCTCAGTTCTGAGAGTCCGAGACTGCGGTTCTCCATTGTTCTGTATTCCTCACTACCAACCTCTCCCAATTCAAGCTTTTCTAACTAGGGATAAGTAGTGTGGTAGAACGCCCAGACCCCTATCGCACTCGAAGAGTATTAGTAGACTGTCAAGAAATGATGATTGACATAGTTTTAGGCGACAAATGCAATGCCAAATAACTCTCTGACGAAGCTCATACATCAGAGAGGTACTTGTATTTTGTTTTCATGTCAAAAACTACTAATGTTGTCTGCCGCTGTCTCTAATTTTGAACTATTGATCAGATGAAAGGAAGTCAGTCAGCAGAACCTTACCACCGACGTTAAGAAATTAACTGTTACTCTTATGACGCACCTATAGATTAAAGTGCGGGGAATATTATGTAGTATCGCACGGATTTGAATGTGTCTCGCCAGCGTCGATTTAAAGAGCAGCGCCACAGCGCCGACCTGTGCCTCCTTAACTGAAAAACCTTTACTTCATGCTTTTATCTTTCACATTGGAGTGGTAAAATAAGGAACGGCGGAATAGAATAATGAAGGATGAAAGTAAACACTTTTTCTTCGTTTTTAAAATTAATACACTAAATGAAGCTGCTGTATGAAATTTGCCTTTGCTTATAGAAAAAAGAATAAAACTTAACTCTATTTATGTTGCTATCATTGGAAGCATAGATATCCGCAGAAATTGTTCCAGGGAAGCAAAGTTAAAATCAAGGGACGATTGACCCGCCTTCAAAGTATTGCCATTACAGTCAAGAGAATAGACAAGCTTCCACAGTCAGATTTGCTAGGTTTAATATTTGTAAGCAGACTTGTAGCTATATGTACTCCATATTCTACAAGACTGCGTTAGTCTTCTTGATAACCTGCTGCTAGTATTTCCACCAGGTGACAACTTGTTTATCCCAATCATAGAGTGTCAGGGCTCGGGATGTTGGCAAGAGCGCGTCAGTCTCTTCGATGACCTGAGTAAGAATTGCAATGTAAAATATCCAAGAAGCTGCCGTGGTAGCGACGCATTTCAATATTTAGCTACAGGGTAGATATTTAAAGAATTTAAGCATAAATGCTGACAAACCTGGCGACTTTTATTAAAATTGGAAATTAAGTGTAATATGTAGTGTGAAATTGTGAAGTAAATAAAAAAACTTGTAAATTAAAATACATAAGCTGAATGAAAAAAGACAGAATTACGTTTCTCCTTCTTTATGTTTGGAAGTAAGTTTAGAAAATATAAGCATCTTATGAATTGTAATTTGCAGTTCAACGTTTTGGTCACAGCCTTATGATTTTGGTTGACTGCAAGCGCTAATACATTTTCACGGTATTGGCAAATTATATATTTAAATATTAATACACAGCATAATTTTAAAAAGGCTGTCTTTATTTAACCGTTTTTTATTATACTCGGGGTCACAAAATAATTTATTTATTCTACTACAAATGTTACAAGTTGCATTATATTCTACTGAAATATGTTTGGAGTACTTAATTTGATACATTATCATATATGCAATGTTTTTTACAGTGAGAGGGCGAGCTATAAATTCTGGCACAAAATTAATTAAATTGTTGAACAGTGAGTTTTAGGATGCAATTATACACTAACTTTAAAGTCTAAGGTAAGTGGTTTACAAGATCTTACGTCAGTTAAAAACAAACAAATGACATACAGGCTATTCTTCTAAATTTTTCCAATGTAAAGAGACTTAAAAATTACACTTACAGTTTGTGAAAGTTACTATTTTGTTTAGTACGAGTAGTACTACTACTACTAGTAGTAGAACCATTAATATTATATATATATATATAAAATATATTCAGTTAAATCTGGCTTAAATGTAAGGTGCTACAAATACAATATAAAGTTATACGTTCTGTGTCATACTTTACAGAATTTCATGTATTGAACTGCTTAAAAAACAAAACCAGAAGTATTAAATTTAACTTAATATTAAACTATAGTAGATCGAGCACTGGCAAATATTATATGTACCATATCATTGGCATATGTCCTGTGGGTCTTCTTGACCTCGTGAGGATTTACAATTACAGGCTAGCTGAGCGTAGTAATTAATATCTGCTGCCGTCGCTGGTTACTTAACCCCTTATGTAAAATTAAAAGTTAAAAATTCTTCCTCAAAGATGCCCTATTGCCCCCATCCCAAAAGATGCCCATGTTTATAGTACTTTTTTAGCATCCACTAAACTATAGTGAGACATAAACTCAAACAGCCTTTATCATGTACATATTTGTCAAGCCTTCCCTTAAATTTACTGCATCTACACCTTTCAAAGGCCAACTCTGCCAAAATATTTGTCTCCTGGTTCTACCATTCTCACCATCAAGTTCAAAAAGTAGCCCTTTTCTGAGCCTTTTTCAACAATTTAGTGTCTTTCCCAAGGTAAGGAGCACAAGACTGAACACAATACTCCAAATGAGGCCTAATCAATGATCTATATGATAAAATTATAATTTCTCTAGGCTTGTAAGTTTTATTCAGCATTCCTATACATAAAACCTAAAATATAATTTGCCCTACCACCAGTAACAGCAAACTGCTTCGATGGTATAAAAGAGTGATAAATTAGAACACCAAGATCCTTTTTTTCCCAATAATACTGTTAAGGTTATTCTCATCAAAATTACACATAATTCAACTTGCATTAATTATAATTAAATGTCACCCGCCATTTATTTGCCAAGCTCAAGAAATCTAAATCTTTTTATAAAGCAGCAGCATCCTCTTTACAACTAGCAACACTTAAGAACTTAGTATTAGCAAATATAAACATTTTAATGTAAATCAGAAAAAGTCTTAACATTGAGACCTGAGGTACCTCACTTGTTATATTATTCAATTTGACTGAACTCCATATATAACAACCCTCTATTTTCTTCCATCCAGGCATTTTCTATCAACAAGCCAACTTGTCTCCCACAAATATAGATATAATTTACTTAACAAGCCTTTTTTGTGGCACCTTTTCAAATACTTTTTGAAAATCCAGATTTACCAAATCTACATCTTTACTTACCCTCATCTGTATTAACTATTTGTGGACTAACAAAAACAATATTAGGAAACCTTGACAAAATATCTTCCATATAAATCTTATTATTTAAGCTTCCCCATTTTCTTAAGTTCAGAATTAATGTGATTGTATTGTTTGATCTTGTTTTCACTTATCATCTGTTCAGGACGAGGAAAATTCTTTGAATTTTCATTAGAAAAAACTGAAGAAAAAAAGAATTCAGTAACCAAGTCATCTCATAATCATCAGAAATGAGCCTTCCTTTATCCCTCAAAAGCACTTCTGCCATCCTAACATTGTGCTTGCCCTTAATGTATATAAATAAATCCTTACATAATTTTTACATTTTCAGCCAAACTTTTTCATATATTTTTGATTTCCTAATGTCCTGTTTGATTCTTACTTTCTTAATTTTCTATAATCCTCTAAATCTCATGCCATAGCAATTAGTTTAAACTTCTTAAGCTTATAATCCTTTATATTCTGTGTGAGCCAACCTGGGTTTTTACTTGCATATTGAATATTGAAAAACAAATGTACATTTCATTAGTATATTCAATTAATTCAGTTCCTCAACTCACAACAGATAACTGGCTTTCTTAAAATTTGTATCTAAAATCTCATTATTCCTGATCTCTATATTCAGTGAAACATCAACTCTAATTGAAGAATGATTATTTGCACTCTTAGATGTTCCACAGTCTCCACCCTCTCAACCATTTCTGTATTAGAAGTTAACAATAAATCTAAGATAGCATTGTTTCTAATACGTTCCCTGACAAGTTGGTGAGGAAAAGCATCCTAATGGTTTCTAAGAACCTGTCTCCTTCATGGTGTGATTCTCAGCATTTCCTAATCTATATGTCTGAAATTAAAATCCTTCATAACTGACATAATCATTAATAGCTGAAATCTTAATTTCGCTGTAAAGTTTCTTATGAGTTTCATCAGTTGGCTTTTAACTGATTCCAACTAAAAGCCTTCTCCCCCTATATCCACTAACAGAAACCCAAATAGATTCATTCTCTTTGCTGTCACCTGTGATATTTTCAATTTCAACAAGATATAACAAACATTTTATGTTAAGCCACTTCTCTTCCTCATTTTAGTACTCTATCCCTATTAAATAACTTATAATCGTGTATTTAAAAAAATTTCTATCGTCAAAATAGTTTCAGCTATTCCCATTATATAAAAATCTAACATCATGAATCAAAATTCTTTATTCAGACTTGTGCTCTTAAATTTGTTTTTTGTACTTCTGGCATTATAATAGTAACAATTTAATCTACTATTATTACTACTTCTGTATTTTATTCCTACACATTATATTCTTCTCTTATTTTTTTCTTCATTTCATTCATCCTGGTTCTTGCCACTGTCTAGCCCTAATTTAAAATTTTTCTTACAGTCATGCTAATAACCCTTACAAACAAGCCAGTATCTACCCTATTTAAATGTAAATCTTCCTTTTATCAAACTGATCCTACAAGTCCAACTAGCCAATCTGCTGGTACTTAAATATTAATATAAGCCTAGCATTCAGCTCAAGTGACTTGACAATGTGCATTAGGTTTTATCAGTTGTTATTCACAATATTATTCATTATGGGAACTGGAATTGCTGTATGCTATTGTGCATCAATTTTTGTTGCAAAAAAACAAAAGGAAAATCTAACTTGAAGTAGACAAAGAACAAAAAATACTCTCACAACATTTTAAACCAAAAGACAGTTTAACACTGATAAATGGGCAGTTACAACATCTTAAGCTATCTCCAGTGCCATCTATATTTCAGTTTTACAATAAAGAAAAGGTTATTACTACAGGAAATTTGAATGTTTAGATAGTAATAGAAAAAGTAACTTGTTTAGTTCATATTTTTGGTAAGTATAGTAAGCCTATGTCACAAAATAATTTCTTGTATAAACATTTATTGTACTTGCAAGATTTTATTTGTAATTTGTGGTCTGACTAAGCCAGAAGGATATGAAATAGGTATTTGGTGTAGAATAAACCTAAAATAGTTACTTATTATCATTAATTGTACTACTAATATTAATAATTATGAACACAAATTACAATATTCAGTTTTTATTTCATATTTTCTTTACTCTAGAACTCTGACATAAGAAAACATCCAGGGGACAGAATAATTTAAAATGTTTTAATATAAAGATTAATTTTTTGAAAATAGTGAAGTATAGATTAGTAAATGTCATTATTATTCATTAGTTGTAACTTAATTTTTATATGTATGTTTATTGTTTTTTTTTTGCAGTGATGTCTTTGAGAAATATCAACAGAGTCCTATCTCTTAGACATTCACTCTGAAGTGAAATACTTGTCTGCTGCACATGCTCTGCTTTTAAAAAGTTGACACACTGTATAGGAAAATCAGCTTGTGGTGTGCAGAGAAAACTAGATCTTTGGAAAAGAACATTATGGTTTACAAGAAGATTTGTGTCCTTACAATGGTAGAAAAACAATTTCAAACTCTGTTATAAGTATTGAAGATATTAAAAATATTTACATAGAGGGTATCCAAAAAAACTTAATTTAAAAAGAGTACAGTATTTCACAATTTTAGTCCATGTAAAAACCAGAATGCCTTGAAAGGAAATTTCAAAACCTTTGAAATAAATACATAATTAATTACTAGAAATGAATAACAACTCTATAACCCGAGCACTTTCGAAAGGTGGCCCTTTCTTCTTCATGTTCAAACTAGAATTTTCACAACTTGTGAGCTAAAAGAAATGTTTGCTATCTCAAGCAAAAAATAACAATTTACATGCTTTCCAGTTTTTGCTAAATATCCAGATACAGATATTATTACAGATTGTATAGAATTCAGAGTTCAAAGACCTTTGCTGTTTTGGCACTTAAGGAGACATTTTTCACCCACATTAAACACATTTAAAGTATCAGTAGGCTTATCACCATTGGTGGGTTTTGTCTCATTCTTACTTGATGACAATATTCTGATCAATTCTGGTATTCTGAACCAACTAGAACCATGAAACATTATTATGGTGGACAAAGGATTTGAATTTACATATATTTTTATGCCTGAGAACATCATACTAGTAATGCTACCATTTGTTAAAAACAGGGCAGTTGTTTCCAGAAAGTGTGAAAAAAAATCTTAAGTACAAATACATACAGATTACAAAATTCTTAGTGTAGTTAATGGCTATCTGCTTTTGAAGATAACTGGAGTAGCAGAACAGGCTATCATTGTCTGATTTAAAGTGACAAATCTTATGCTGTCTTTGATAAAATTTTGTGGCAAAGGAATACTTGTAGCCATCAGGATGGTTTATTGGAACATTATAGTTTCCATAAAGTAAATGTCCTTTGAATTCTATTATTTAAATCAAAAACTGATGATACGTTGTTTCCATTTCACAAATTAATGGTGAACTGTTTATAAAATAAGCTATGATTTCTTGTAACTTGATTGTGAAACATACTAAATCAACTTGAAATGTTTATCATATATATTTTAATTTTTTTAAGAGTATCAACAAAGAAATGAAATATATACAGATATATTATTTTTCAAAGACACAGAATTATAAATGTAGTTTAAAACAGTGATTTAAGTAAATATAAATGTTACTTGATGAATAATTAACATATAGTTACACACTAATAACATCAATGATTTATACCTAAATCCAGGTACAGAATAAAAGGTAAATACTACTGTTACCAAACTTTAGATATCACAGAAGGCATTTGAGCTGTAAAATATTTGTTGTGTTAACCGACATTTCAATATTAGTTGCACACATATAATAATGAGAATTATAATATTACCAAGTTTTGGTTCATAAATGCATTTCAGAAATGCTAATTCCAGATTGTAGAAACACAATGCCCTTTGGTTAATGGTTTTCGAGTATAATATACATAAACTATTTGTAACACTAATGATATCAAACAAGAGAATGGCTAGAAGTTTACAAGAGCTGATTTAGTAAAGAAGGGTTTAATTACTATATTTCAAAACCTGATTTGTTGTACCATAACTTTTCTTGAATCTCAATGTTGAGGATATTGGCCAATTTCAACTCCTAATGACTCTTCAAAATATCAATTCTGAAACAAAAGCATATTTTACGAAATGTTCTACAGTTGGAAGACAAATGTTATTTCAGAAGATATAATTTCTGTATATTCTTTTGATGTAGGTAAACCAAGTTTCAGGTTGTTGCATCTACATCACACCAAGGATTATATGTAACTGTGTTTTTCTTAGCATTGGAGTGCCATTTATCAATTACATTATTTTTTTTTATCTGGACTATTAATATTGTCTGCCCCTTTTTTTCACTACTTGGACACTTTTCTTTCCAGAAGGTTATGTTCCACTATTATTTTATGAACTATTGCATCAGGTAAAGCAGCTAATATACTTTGCTGCTAACAAATCATTAAGCCAGGTTTTGTCAAGTTTAATAAAAAATGTTCACCCTTATTTAGAGTTATAGGACAACTAAATTTTTTTGCCACACATTGTCCATACAAGTGATTCTATCTGAAGAAATTAACTATAACATATTTTGTGTAATAATTTATTAAGAGTGACACTGCCTTTGACAACACCTGTAGCAAATGAAGTAATTCTAATTCTTTCTGTATGCTACTTAGGATTTGGATGTTGTCTGACAGTATATTCTGTTGAACATCAGGAAGAGGATCTGATTTGTCTGAGATACATTGTACATTTAATCTGAAACTCCTGATGTGGAAACTAGAAAGTTTCTAACAAAGTTTGTTGAATACAAGTATTTTGCATTTCTGTACCTTTGTACTTGGCAAATGCAGCTGTTGAATCCCTGTTTGAAGAACTTAAAACTTTGTAATGTCTCTTTTTATATTGAAATTTGCTCAAGCAGTTTCATGAAGGTTATCACAGAACCTGGCATAAGACATTTAGCAGGGACATCAGTACAAGTGAATCATATGGTACTTGAGACCAGTTTCTTGTTTTCATATTTATTAATTTCCCTGGAAGTGTCAGAATGAAAACAGTTGGCTTTAATATGTAATACAAGTTTAAATAAGGTACATGTATGATAATTTGAGTACTAGAGTACATGAAACAAATTTCTAAAATAAGTGCTTCAGCTAAAGTGTTAGAAATTCCCATTTAAGTCTGGTTAATTTTAAAACTAAAGTTACTTGAAATAAAAAAATACATGTATGTGTGAACCCTTGACTTAAAAAAAATTTAGGCCTACTTGAAACTTAAGTTACTTAAACTAAAGAATTAATGGTAATGCATATTGTAATTGCTTTTAGATACGAGTACTGGAATAAAACTTGTATGAGATTTTATGTAGCTAAAATATTTATACTTACCATGTTGTACTGCTACAGGTTGCTGCAATAACTTTTGTTGGTTTTCTTGAACACTGCATGTAACTGATAGATACTATTTCTCATTGAGGGTACACATCTAAGTTTTACAGTAGCCATAGCATGATCATTAGCATTACAATATAAAAGAGAAGTTCTTTGTGTTTAAATTCTTGCAAATCTTAAGAAAGAATTACTCAATTTCATTAATGTTTGTCTACAGATAAATATTTCTTCTCCATCCCCAGAGCTTCATTTAGATTGGAAAAGGTGCATAGCAGTTTTACGTCGTATGTTGCTAACCAGGAGTTCAAACGATTAGCAGTTTGTTGCAACTGCATAGCAGTAATTCATAACCAAAGCTTCATGAGAACAAGTTAAAAGTAAATAAAACAAAATTGGAAGAAATATATGCATTATACATGTAATTGTATTTAATGTAAACTTTAATGAACATCAGTGATTAAGGTAAGGAAAGTTTAGTTAATTAGTGTAATACTGTATTTCATATTTTCATTCTATTTCAACAATATCAGAAGGTTCTGAATGATTTTCAACAATAGGCATTGTTGGTATTATGTTATTTTTCTAACTTTTGCTTTTTATATGGTTGTTTATTAGGCTGCCTTTAGGATTGGAACCATTTATTAACCAGCTTAGACAAAGGCAAATTTTCATTTGGAGGACCAGTTAATGAAATTTGAACACAGTGTTCACAAACAGCTTCAATCAAACATGACCTGTAGTCAGTTTTGACCCTGCCCATGTATAAAAATACACTTTCTAATATGGCATTAAATGCAGGGAATAAACATAAGTAGAATAGCTATGGTATGACATTAGTTTGGTAAACTCTTGCACTGACTTGTGAAAATAACAGATGTTTCAAAGTATTAAAACAGTATACTTTAAATTCTGCAAACTCCAGTTTTAATGCATTTCTATCTACATGGTTATTGTTCAATAAGCCAGAAAAATGCTGCATAAAGGTGTCCAGCTCCTCATTACCAAAATGATCAAGTTCATCCTGTGCTTTTGGCCGTACTTCATAGTTTATTAATTTCAATATTAAAATAAATAAATAGGTTAAATAGTTTTTGTGCATTCAAGTCACAAAATCTTTGGCTTATACAATCATGTATTCAACCTTTGTACCCTGAAACTACATTCATAAAATTTGTAATTTTTCACTCAGATATTGATAAATCCAAACCTTTGTACCTAACCTTGCCACTTTCTTTGGCCTGTATAAGAAATTCATTAATATCTGGGCCAAATTAATATCTGTGATAATTCATAATCTACTCAAAGCATGTAGGAGGTCAATGATATCTTGCTGCAATTTTAAGGAGAGCTCTGCTAAAGATGTTGAGATTTACCACAAACTTCCTTGACTTGAGTCTTTTGAAGGTTTTCTTTATCTACCCCCCCCTCTCACAGGCCTATAGATCTACTAGTACGTCTAATTGTGTGATGTTTGGTTTCTAAAAAAATCCAGCGGCATGCTAATTCACATCAATGATGTCATACAAACATTATGTGGGACTTCTTTTCTGAAACTGATTCATGAGCACAATGCACCTAGAAGTTGGTCTATAGATCTATAACATATATAAAATACAGATGCCAAACGAATACATGATACTTCAAGTACTAGTAGACATGACTTAAGAATGATCTAGGCCTTATCAGTGTCTAAACTACATTGTTTAATATTATAATAATGAATATATTGTGTAAATATCAGTCGTATATTAATATGCAAACATCTCAGACGTCTAGACTTCATACCCTAGAAATTTAGGTGACGATATTATACTGGGCCTGGAACATTGTAGATGTGGTTAGGGCTGTTGGGTTTGCATTTGAATGCTATTTATAGAACTCCCATCTTTCAAATGCATTTAAAATAGGTCTAGTCTCTAAGTTTCAATAAGTCTATAGAATGTCAATGAAGTAAGAATAAATTCATATAGACATAGATCTCACTTCTTAGGCCTGCTACTCTGTGACTTGTATTTATATACACCATTCATCAACCCAACTCCCCTGCTTGCATATGCTTGAGTAAAATGGTATGTCCCAGCTTTGAAATTTTCTAGTATGTATGGTTGAGTGGCAAGACTATTTCCACAAGGAAAAATTCAGTATTAGGTCCTACATAAAATAAATGGTGATTCACAGTCACTTCTATTATGTATATATCAAATTGAGATGCGAACGTGGCCAAATTGAGCCCTGTCCATCCCTATTTTGTAGTTATGAATATTACAATAGGGGCACTAAATGCAATCTGTAACATGGGTTGTTAGCACAGGTATTTGTTAAATATGAAGAATGATTTATTTAGATTAAGAGTTAAAGTTAGTGTTTATATATTTTTTTGTAGCTGTTAGACGAGTAAATTATTCAGAATTATCAATTAAGTGTAACTAGATGTTTACACTTGTACTTGTGATACTTAGTAATTAATAGTATGAGTAACAATTAACAGAGAATTTTAGTGTTAGATTTTTAGGCGATTTACAAACTGTTAATTAAATTTACACATTGGTTGGCTAAACATATAATAATGTTAACAGGATTAAGACTTATGTTAGTATAACTTCAATATGGTTAGAGATAGTTCATGGGTAAGTGAGGTAGAGTTTTATAGGATGTGATATGTGCCAGGATTGGGCTATGTTTGTGAATTGAAGGTGGATCTGAAAGATACAGCACTACACTTTAAGTTACTAGTTAGGCCTTTGGAATATTGTGTACAATTTTTGAGATATTGTTCAACAGAGAACTAATTTAAATGATTCATGGGATGAAAGGATTATCTTTTGGGAGTAGGTTAAGATCTCTATTTCCTATTGAGAAAACAAGGGTAAGAAGTGACAGTACTAAGTTTACAAGATCATCCAGAAGAACATGAAAATAAACAGCTATCTTTTCTTAAACTCAACTTAATTATATCAAAAACACAGTTCAAAATCACTCGCACAGGCCTTTACATCCCCTGGAATTCCCCCCATGAATCCAAACAAAAACTCAATATACTAAAAAACTTTATAGACACAGTTTTAAGACTTTGCTCAACTGACTACATAGATAAAGAAACCAATTTTATAAAACTCCTTTGTTCACATCAACCATTGTTGAAAAATTTCCACACAACCACCAGAAAGAAAATCTGAAAACTCAACTCGCAAACAAAATTGACACTAATATATCAAACAACAATACGCTGTAGTTTACCATATATCCCTGAAATTAGTTCAAAAATAATCAACACTTGGAGAAGACTTGCCATTAAACATAAAATTCCTGTTGACTTCAAATTCACTCAAAATCTCAGTCCTAAACTAAAATCATTAATAAACAGAAATCATATAGAATCATACAATAGCAACATTGTTTATAAAATAAAGTGCAATAACCGTCCAGAATTCTACATAGGAAAAATCGGTTGAAAATTGGAAACCAGATTCAGCGAACATAATTAAAAAAAAAAAACTACCCATATTGACTACCATTGCAACTCTAAGAACCATAGTATATCTATACAAAACAATGTAATTTTAAACAAAGAACCGGACATCAACAAACACAAAATAAAGGAACTTATCTTAATTGAACAAAACAGCCCTACTCTAAACCAATATAAGATACCTTTACTATACTGTTAAGCAATCTCAGTCATGTGACCTCTTTGTTCCATGCTGTACATATATTCATGTGGCTCTGTAAACTACTTGTACCTGATGATGACATGACCTTGTTGAAACATTGTACATTTATAATAAGTTTTCTTCATTACCCTTTCAAGCCATTTCCACATTTTCAGTTACTGTATGTTTCCTTAGCAGTTGGTGGACTAATGTGAATAATAGAGCTTTAAGATCTACGCAACAACTTCTCTAAATACACTAAGTGAAAATTATACAACTTAATGAATTGTGTTTAACTCATGGATGTTGAGAAATAGTTCTACAGTAGAGTAGCATACTTCAATGCCCCCACCCCTTGATGGCTCATGAAGCTAAAACATCATGTTTTGATATCTGTGGTGGGCAGAGCACAGATAGCCCTTTGTGTAGCTTCATGCTTATTGACAAAACAAACATACTTCAATGTGTATTGTACAAAATATAAAGTATATATCCATAAATATGATTCCTTCTGCTTTCTCTGTACAATACTAGTTTTTTTTTTTTACTGTACATAATAATGGAAAGCTCCAGCTTAATGGCACTGTTTGTAATACACGTACTTCACACTTAGTTGTAACATTTTTCAATAAGCTTTTATGAACCTATTATTTATATTAAATTGTAGAATACTATGTAACCAGTTAGATGATGTATTTACCATTTTCACGTCATGGTTCATATATATACTTTATTAAGAAAGTTTAAACTTGAAAAAAGTGAAATGCTATGTGTATGTACAGTAAGTTTAAAGGAATGAAAAGAAACATGTACAGAGTAATATGAAGTTAGTTTTAAATTTCATAATTTATTGTTACTGTGGCAAAACTCCATGTAGAGATTAATCATATTTGTGGAATTCAGAATGTATGTAAAAAAATTGGTATATTTACAAAGTTAACTAAATGAGGAAGAAGTTTTTGTATTTTCCTTTTAATCCAACATGTTTTTCTGGAATTTCTGTTGAATACTGAAAATTTATTTTAACCTCTTAAATGCTTGTACAGAATTCTGATAACAGAAATTCTCTCTGTACAGTAATTTGTTGATCTAAGACAACTTACTATCAAGATAGTTAATAATAAAGAATAAGAATTAAAAATATTTGACATAAGCAAACTTTGAGAGCTTGCATAACAAATACAGTTCAAGTACAATATGTTCTGGGTTTTACAGTATATGTTTATCATTCATATATATATATATATTTTTTTTCTTTTACAGGTTAATATTGAAAGTTGTTAGACACTAAATATAGCACAAGTATGTTTACACGTAATCTTGTGATAGCCAAAAACTTGTATTTGAAGACAGTTGTGTATCAAAGATGTTTTCTAACAAGGCCACTGCACTCAAGATCTTTTGTTAAAAAAAGTAGCATACCACATACTTTATTATGTCCAATGAAAAGATACTTAAGTTCAAAGATAAAAGAAATAAGCTGTGTAGCAGGCATTGCTGAGGAAGATGCAAAAAAACTGGTTGACCTTACTCCCCAGTTGTTAGAATATTCTTCAGGTAGTTGGGAAGGTTTACTAAAACTACTCTCTAGTCATGGTCTAAGTCAGAAACAAATATTTAAAATGCTGTCTGACTCTCCATCATTGCTGGCTATTAAAACTGATGTTGTTGCATCTACTCTAGATTATTGGAGATCTCTGAAACTTGGAGAAGCTAGAGTGTTCAACATATTAGGTCAGTGTCCTTCTTTACTCTTACTTAAACCATCATATCTTCAAAAAAGAATAAAAATGTTAAATTCTTTATTCACAAGTGAAGATATTTTGAAACTTGCTGAAACATGCCCACAAGTTTTAGTGGAACCATGGCATGAGATTCAACTGAAAACTGATTACCTGTTATTTGTGGTGGGGATTGAACAACCTCAAATAATCAAGTCCTCATTGTTAAAATATAGTTTAAAGCATATTAAAACAAGACACCAGTTTGCTCTACATAGTGGCTGTTACAGAAAACCTCATGGAAAACATAAAAATTTAGTGAAAAATCCTTCTCTAAGGCTTATATTTAACTCCTCCATTAAAGACTTTCTCAAATTATCAGGTTTAACTGTAGAAGAATACACTGTGTTCTGTGAATTAATGGAGAAAAAAATGAAGTCAGAAGATGAAGATATGTTAAAGAACAGTTCAGAGTGAACTTTCATGGGAACTTATGTTGAAAAAAATAATGTACTCATGTACATGGTTAAGTCACACATTATATTCAAATGTGTTTGCATTAGAATGTTTACAATTATTATGTAAAAAATATAATTTTTTTTAAATGAAGTATCAGCAACAACTGTTACTATGTTAAGATGAACTGTTTGTTTACCTTTACTGACAAGCAACTTTTACTGTATCAGAGGTTCTCTTTTGAATGAATAAAGTTTATCGTGATTAATAGGTAAGTTTCTGGTAATTAGCAATGTACAGATCTTGTATCATATTTAGTTATGTTTGTTAACACTGAGAAACTTTGGAATCTTCAGTGCTAATAATAATAACATAATCTAGTACACAGTTTTCCTTGAAAGGTCACGTAAAAAAATTTATTTGTTCATTTTTTAATGTAAAAATGAGGATTTTTCATAGAAAACTGGGTAAAAATTTGATATTTATAATGCTTTGATTTGTATTGTACACCATGTAATTTGATAAACATCTCAATTGTAGATAATAATTTAAACATCAGTACATGATTAACAATATTTTAAGTAAACAAGACTAGGTGTGCATATTTAACCAGTTTGTCTTTATGTAAGTGAAGCATTTAATATAACTTGTATACATTTTAATCCTTGGAGAACAGTGGTTAAATTCCAATTTAGCTTGATTAATTGACTCACTTTTGTGCAATTCAATAGCAACATTTTTTATATTTTCAGTGTTAATGCTATTGAAGTTTAACACTAAGCATCCTCACTCAATGAACTGAAGCTATGATCAAAAACTAGTTACCGTGAACAGGAATATCACAGTTTCATGCTTGCTTATGTACATGTGATAACATGCTGATCATTCTTTTCAAGTGTTCCTTAACCCTTTCATTATGGGCTGGGTGGAATCCATGAGAGTAATATACTATGATTTTTAACAATGTAAGCATACCTTTATAAAATTTTGCAGGTTATTGGTAAATATTACAAGGCTTTCGTACACAAAATATCAGGTTTTCTCAAATTTTTTCTTTCAGAATGTTGACTATCCAATAGGCAAAGTAATTTTGATTTTAAGAATAAAAATACTTTTATGCATTAGAACATTTTCAAATTTCACATGAAAAATCTTTATAACTTCCAGATAATTTTTTTAGATAAACAAATTATATTCTATCTGTTATTTTCACTATTGTATCTCTGTATGGGTTGGTTTGATTGAACCAACTTTGTAATCTCAGGAAATTCACTATTGCATTACAAGTTGCAAAAAAAATTGACATTTTAAACATGTTAATTGTAAAACATCTATACTTACAAGTATGTGGCCTGCTGTGTTAATATTATCATTGAATTAAAACATATTTAAAATTAATGAAGTTATTTACCTTAAAGTGCTGTTGAATGAGGTTATCCATGATTTATTATTTAAATGATGCACCACATACTAAAAAAATTTTAAAGTTAAATATAAGTGCAATTGCATAAAAAAATAAATTAAAACATATTTAAGGTTAAATACAAAACTCATCTTTAATTTACACTAATTATCTCATTTACAAAAATCAATGTAAGTTACAGGATGTCCGTGTAGATCCTGGCTTCGTTTTGTTTACACAAGTACATGAAAATATCAGAAGCAGCAAATTTCATTAGATATGATTACTTTCACAATTATTTGTGTGCATATTTGAAGGCTATACACTAAAAAAACAAAGCATACAATAGTTTTTCTTTGTTCTCTATAAGTATTCTGATCAATAATACAGCTTGGTTGATGTTATTGGATGACAGGAACAATGTTACATCTGAAAATAAAAATAAAGCATGTAGTTATATTTAATTTTTTTAAATAAATGCACTTTAACAGAAAGGTGAGGGCCCATTATTCTAAAGGCCCGATAGTCTGAAGATGTTTTCACAGGTAAAATGTTCAACATGTGAAATTTTATGACAAACACCCCAGGATATGACCGAAAAGGTTGCAATTTCTCAGGAATGGATGGACATTGGTTATCATCATTTCCCCAATGTTATTTTCTTCTATCTATGCACGTATAATATTAGTTGCAGAGCCCACCTTTTTACGCATCAGGATTGGATTTGGGAATCTCTCTCTTCTGAGAGAATGGACATTCAAGATGTGACAACAAATGTTATACATGTTGAAAGCTTCCAGTCAATAAAATTATCTTAACACTGAGCCAATGCAATGAGCTGTACTCTATAATTTTGATTCAGATATTTCTGCTGTATTTAAAATGAGCAAGCTGGTTCCCTGAATCTGTGACTATCGAGCTTTCAAAATACTGGGAAGTTACCTGAGAAAACCTCATGATTTTAAGTCATACTTATACCTTACTTAAAAAGTTTGTTTTTTTTATATGTACACCACTTCATAATCTAAAATTTATGAACAATAACTTATCAACAACAGATTTTGTCGCTTTGAGTAAGGATACATGTTTATTTTACAGACCCCCTAGCCAGTTATTTTTTAAAATAAAGGAAGAAATATTTTACAGTGGTTTTGTCACATTTCATATCATCAACACAGAAATAGCCAGCAGGATATATATCTATTTGTAGTTTGGTAACTGTGTTTTTATTTTAATGTCATGCATTGTACTGTTATTAATTGTAAACAGAAATTTAGTGGTTACTTACCTATATATGGTAATCTGGCAACAACTACTCTGAAACGTTACATCAAGTGCCTTTAAACTTAAAAGATCTTTTGAATTGTTTTTGTTGGATTGTTTTCCACATCTAAAATGCATTTTTATTTTTTAAAAAGAAAGTTTCTATAAAAGCACAGTGACTATTATTACCAGTGTAGTTAATAAGTGTTTTAAGATATACTTGGATGATTCTAGAGACATAACTAATAATGTATTTCATACTGCAGCAGTAGGTGCTAGTCAAGTTAGAGACCAGAGGATAATAATAATTAACATTAGCAGAAGAATTTACATCTGTTGGAGTGATGGAATAACAAGGCAACTGAGTTGTATCCACATATCAGTGAAAAATAACTTAAAAACTTCAAATGACATGTATTTAAAAGTGACATATGACATTAAAATCAAAACATATGCATCCACAAAATGACTAATTATACTCCACAAAACTGACTTAACAATGGTAATGTATGTTATTGCATGCATGTTAAGAAGAATTAGAATGACTAAGTGACAGAAAATCACAAGCTGTTGTACAAAAAAATTCCAAAGGCCAAGAATTATTTCTGTTTGTATGGTTGAATCAGGAGAGATTCTTTTTAATTTATGATCAAGGAAACTTCTATGTTTTGCTAAATGTAGTAGTTTCCTTGACTGTAAATTCAAAAGTCTCCAGATTCAATTTTATAAAAAGAAATAATTTTTGGCCTTTGCAATTAATTTATTTGATGAATAGCTTGTGATTTTCTGTTTTAGTTGTTCTAATTCTTCTTAACATGCAATAGTATCCAACATTACCATTGTTAAGTCAGTTATATTTTGTGCGTTCTTTTCTGTTATCAGTTTGTATTTGTATATGATGCTGTAAATCATGCAAAACGCAGGGTTTGAATAAAATAATGTTTTTCTGGAATGTGATTAGTAATTTTTTTTTGCAAACATGGTTTCAATCCTCAGTCTGCTTTGCAAAGTCTAAACACTGATATACTTTTATTGTATGAATATATGCAGCACACCAGTGTTTATATGTCCTGCTGACAGAATTAGATGTGTTATGAAAAACTTTTAAATTTTACAAATATAAAGGCATTTTACAGGTTGAAGAAAGTGAGGGTTTTAAAACCTGAAAAATAGTTACCCAAAGGTTCCCTAGAGGGCCTGATCTTATTAGGAAACTACAATGAAATGATAAGTATGAGAACTACTTCAGATGTATGTAATCTTCAATTGAGCAACAACATCACACATGAACAGTTATGGAAACACGATGACCTGACTTCCATTCAGCACTAATCCACTAAAACATCACACACCAGCATGTATAGAAATATGAGTGGACTTTCATTCAGCACCAGTTCACTAAAATGGGTGTAGAAATACGATGATGGTTTTAAAGTTTTGACAACAACTAGCAAATATCTGCCAGTGGCCAAGAAAAGGAATTCCTGTATTCAGTTGACATCATAGTAGTTACTTTTTTTATGCTCAAACAACTGGCCAATGAATTTGATAGTTCAGATCATACAGTTTTTACAACTACTTTCATGCTCTGTAACCTATAAACAGCCTCCACTGTACACCAGATTATTTCTCTAGCAGGAATCAAAGTATCTTAATCTAGTTCCATAAAAAGAAAACTAACGGCAAAATTCTTGACTTAATTTGTATCAGCAATTTTTTCCCACTCATTTGCTTCTCAAGCAGAAGAAATATAACCCATGTAATACAGAGGTGAACATTTTCAATGAAATAAAAAGGAAAATTACAATGCCTGAAATATACTCATCTTTTCATCACTTTTCTTTTAAGTTAATGTAAAGGAAAGTCATAAGATAACAGTGATTCTCAAAAATGTGTTAAGTTTGACTGAGATTATCAAGACTTCTCCTGTTCATGGATCTGTAATGTTATTTGATTAAATGAAAATGTATAATGATATTAAGGAGTTTCTAAGAAGATAAAGCAAGATATTTTTCTAATCCAGACAGGTAGAATTTATGTAGATAACCATTATTTATAATCTTTAATACAACTTAAATTCTGAATTTAGTTACATAATGTGACTTTTCTCAATAGAATACCTCTTGATATTTATTTCAACTGGCCAAATTTTGGTATTCTAAAATGACAATAAAACAGTTTTATTGCTGATCCATAGTGAGAAACACATAACAAAAACTACAAGATAATTGCACATTACCCTAAAAATCCTCTTCCACTCCATGATTGAGGTTTTAATGACAATGACAGCAATTTGGAATCTCTAATTACTTCTACCACAATTGGTTTCTGAAAAACACAAAGAAAAACATTTTCTTACAACATGCCATATTAAATTTGTATTTTTCTACCACTGCTTTTCAACAGCCATAAAATATGGATTACATCTACTGTGATCTGTGACATGATATACAGCTTAAATTTTCAAACTGTTTACTTGTAAACTATATTTTTAGTTGTTTTTATCATTTAGTCATTTTCATGTTTAATATGAAGTATGCATCCATTGTGATGTAAAGATAAAAATGCATCACTACATGTACTGCAACCAACATCATATTAGTACAAGAGATGCCTTTTGCTACACAGTTAATGATGAGTGGCACACAAGTTCTACAAATATATAACAGTTCCATCAAGCTTTGTGACATAAGCATAAAATGTTCAAAGACAATTAATACACATTATCGTTTGGTTGAGTCTAGAAGGTAGAGAGAGTGTATTATAATTAATGGACAATTTAATTAACTTGCTTAGATTTTTGTTACACGTGAATAGAGTTCTTAACCTTGCACACATTGATCCAAAATGTTTCTGAAAATAACATGAAACATTAGGTCTTATTTAGTTAGAACGTTATTCCTTCTTTTGCTGGGTGACGTTTAATTGGTATAAAAGTTTGAATTAAAGAAATAATGCTACATCCATTTATATAGATCATGTTTTCATAATATTAATAGTTTATATTTAATTTTCAAACTATTATTGCCATACTGAAAAAATTTGGGATATTACAAATATTGACATGACACACAAGTAAAATTCAATGATACTATTTTTCTCTAACAAAAAAGTTAACAATGTTAAATATTATACCATATTTACTTGAAAGAGATTACATTTATTGAAACGATTTTAGTAGATGAAATTAGTTTGAAACAATAAAAGTATGGAAATTATACATATTGAGAGTATGCAATTTCATATTGTTAACCCTATGCTCATGAGTGGGGTTCAAATTGCATAAACCATGACCTTTAACCTAATGCCCCCCTGCTACTAACTTTCTGCATAGCCAATGCAAGTCTTGCTATA
>NW_013668709.1:30934-37541 GCF_000517525.1 Limulus polyphemus
GAAACTTAAGCTCTTAAGTGTATTGACACCCCAACTGTGAGAATGTCATAGCTTTCCCTGTATTATTGAGATGGGTTTTATTGTTGTCACTTGTACACTGAGTTTTAAACCATTTGCAAAAATATAAGAATAAGCTTTTTATATATTAGTTAAACTGTTTTAATTATAAAGCAACAACAACACAAGTGTGAGTCTTACTACAAAGTAAAGATAGTAAGAAAGAAAAATATAAAATTCTTATGTGGTACTGGTACTACTACTAGTAGTACGTACAAACCACACAGGTTTATCATTCTAAATATTGAATCATATTGTTATTATGAACTAAATATAAAATTACACTAAATTATTTAACTTAAATCTAATAATTTAAATGCAAAAGAATATAAAAAATCATAAACTCTTTCAGTTCAAAGTGCTAAGCCTAATTCACGTAAAGACCATACATTCGCCACTTGATAGACCTTAACCCTAATATTCATGGATCAACTTCTATCCTAAAAATTATATCTATTTTGAGTTAATTTTTCAATATAATGATTTATGTAAATAGATATATATGATACAGCATGGCTTAAGCTACTATAGAAAAATAATAAAAGTCACATACATCCCATGCAGTTTTTCCAGAAGCAAATTTTCTAAGGCTTATAACAAAGTACTATTGACCAATACTAAATACAACCTCTACATAAAATGGCAGTTATTATAATAAGCACCACCCACATTCATATTATAAAATCCAGAGAACAGTGTTTCATCATGCGCTTTGCTTATCATCCTATGATTTGTCAAATGTGAAATACAGCGATTGGAATAACATGGTACTGAAATTGACACCTTCGACTAGGGTTAGCTTAAAGTTTTGCAGCTGAGGTTTAACACACCCAGATGCTGTTTTATAAATAAAACAGACTAGAAAAGATTAAGATACCAATCAAAGATGACAGAACCAGCATTAAAAGTGCAAGAAAATTGAAAAAAAAAAATTTTTTCTTATGCTGCTATTTACAAGAATAAAATCTGAAATCCAATAAAAGATAAGTTCGCTATAATTTTTTCAATTCACAAATGTGATTTTGCCTTCAAGATAAGGCAAGGTAAGGGGTTAACAGAGTGCCATTCAACATGGTATTATGTATTTGATGTCAGTTATCAACTATTCAATTTACCCTACACTGATAATTTAGCAAGAGTTTGTAGTAAAGGAGAATAAATGTCAGATGCAATTTACAGGGATACAGAAATAAACTGTAGCTATGCATTTTGGAAGTTCTAGAGGTTATGCAAGCTATACAACAAACAAAAGTATCTTTATTCTTCACATAAATGTCACCTTGCAACATGACCTTTCGGTGTCTGACTCAGACTGACATTGTTAATTCACAGACATATCTTGAGTACAAATTCCTTTTAACTCATCTGATCTTTTTGTACATTTTACCTAAAGCCTGCCACATTTTGGGTAAATATATATAGTAAATTTGGTATTACAGTGAATATTTTTTCTTCAATATGAGGTTGGTCTAATGGACCAAGCCTATGCACATTCAGCTTAAAGGCTCTAGTTCTAATAACTGTTTACACCAATCAACTAAAACATATATTACTTTTGATAACATATAGCATATAGTGAGTTTAACTATCACTAAAAATACCTTAAAAAACAAAGATGTATAAAGGCTATATAAATACAAAGAATGAACTCAATCTAATCAAGGCACTTCTAAATCTAGTATATAACTGCATTTTAACTACCTCTTGTTGTATGCCATATAAAGTTCTGTCAATTTTAATATACCTTTTGTTTCTTATATGTGTAAAAAAAAGAAATTATAGTTATAAATTGCTGAGTCCACATTTAGACCTTTAATTTGACACAAATAAGCAATATTATATAACTTTGTTATTTTTGCCTATACTGGTCTGAAGGGCTTTGGGCTAAATTTCTGTTCTTTGCTATAATTTATGATATAACCCCATTTAAATACTTTTAAAGATAACTGGCATATCATAGAGAATTTAACAAGTACAAGACTATGATGAAGTACACTGAACACTTTTCAATGTTTTTGATAGTTAAAAATATCTTTCCTGGATTACATTTTAAATCACCACAATCCACTCTCAAGTTGAATTCTATTACTGGTTTGGCAATGAGAATTGAGTTTAAAAAAGTTCAAAATACTTTCTTTTCAATTAGTTAAGAGAAGCAAAAGTTTGTTCAGATGTTTTGAGAAATAACCAGGTTCCTTTGACAAATACATTAAACTAAATTTGACATGTAGAAATTTAAACATCTCATTCACATAATTAAGTTCAAACTGAGAAATTGGATAGTTTATTAAACCTTTTTGTAGTATTTCTGTACATATTCCTATTTATTAATTATTTTAGTACAGTTTTTTAGCTATGAAATGTGATTTTCTGAGTTGTGTATATGCAATTAGAATTCAAACTGTTTACAAAACATTACATGAGACAATTGTGTTTGTAATAAATATTATAACTCATGTTTGCATTTCTTGTTTTATTTCATCGTTTGTGTAATATTAATCACCTACTAACCTGAAAACTCTAAAAACTGTGATGGAAGGGTAATTCTAATTCGAGAAGACCAAAATAAATTCATATTATGAAACTTTTACAGATGAAGATGATATAGAAGGCTATAAACAAATTGTATAATCATACTTTAAAATAGTTTCAATTACTTTTCAATGATTTATTGGTATTACACTAATATGTTTTACTTATTTTCAGAAGATATTTAATGTCTGTACATGTACTTTTGAAAAAACTCACTTTAGACACATGGATGCACACAGTAGCAATTTTTATTTGATTCTTCAAGTACATGCAACTTATCTCTGTTTAGGTCAATGCTAAAAAAAGTCCTAAGCAAACACTCATACATTCACATTGACAAAAGCACATTATATTCTCTTTTTACTATGATTATTATTCTTATTATCCTAATAAGAACAAAGAATTTAAAATACTACTGTATTTGATATAAAACTTACCCCAATGCTATTCTGTACAAGTTCACTAATGTCTTTAATATTCCTGAAATTGGATTTTGTAATAGTCCCAAATCTGATTACTAAATCTCCAACTTGTAGCTCCTATAAAAATTAAATATAGCTAAATATAAAACAATATATATATTAAACCTAAACAATTGTTGTAAAATATTTAACCACACATGAAATACAGGATTCATTTATATACAAAGATCATACACTTACCAGCACAAGAAATTTAAGAATTTTTTCAAACCTTTTAAAAACTAAAGCTAGACTACATAATTTCATTGAGGATGCTAATGTAGTGAATAGTTAAAAAACTCTCTGGATACTAGATAATATGAACAATTTAATGCTAAAGGTATTGCCAATTAATACATGTGCATTACAGCTGAGTGAATTAAATGATATAATAAATTATTTTTTAGCAGCAATTACCTCAATTATTGTCACGTAAACTGATTGATTAACCAAAATTACAGTTATACAAGTTGTAATGAAAAATAATCAACTAATTAAAATAATGTTTCTGATAATTCCAACCATCAATTCATTGAAATTATGATTGAATCAACTGTCATGAAAAGAATCAATTAACTGAAATTAGGGTTTCTAATTATTATTATATTTTATTATTCCAACTATCCAAATAAACAAAATTTTGATTAAATCGATTGCCATAAAAATAATAAACTAATTGAACTGCTGACTGATTAGAGGAAAGGCAACTGGCTAAGCATCTGCCATCAACTCTTTTTGTTTGTTTGTACATATCAGGGTTTGAGGAACATTATTAATTAATAAATTCAATGTAATTGAATTAATGGGTCATTGATTAATTAAACAGTAAATACCAATAATCACCCAGCTTTAATATACACACATGCTATTTTATTTCTGTGCTTCATTTAGTATTAAACTATGGGTATAATAATATATACTTTTATAACAGATGGCTTACTCTTAATGGCAAACAGATGGACTGGGTAATAAATATTGAGATACATGTAACAGAAAACCTTTTAACTCTAAGTCAAATTTTTTGATGTTGCAGTTCACAATTTTATTGTCAAAATGTTAGAAAAAACAATGAAGTTTTAGAATGACAGAATAACATGAAACAAAGTTTTCATACAGTGTACTTGTAAAATTCACAAATATCTTATATCAGTTAGCTAAGGATCGGACATAAATAAATTAGGAATAGAAGAGCATTGACACACACACACACAGTTGTATATACATATATATACACACACACAGATGTACCCAGTAGTGGATGCAGGGGTGGGGTTCCAGGAGTTCGAACCCTGCCCATTCCAATGCAAAGTGCTCTCAATATTCAACACCTATATTTTTCATCATTTTAGGATTTTTTATGTTTGCCTTCTTACAGACTGAATCCTGCCCTTCAAAAAATTCTGTATCCACATCTGAATGTATCATACTTTGCTAAAGTGTTTGCAACAACATTCAAGAAGCAGGCATATATAATATTATTAGTGTGTTTTCTTCTCAGCATATGCTTCAGACAGGTTTTTAGTATATGTGTGGGCCTAATTCTTTACAGTAGGTGTCTGTGACTTGTTGGTGATAAATTTCAACAATAAACAAACAGCACACAGTCCACTTGTTTTAAAATAATATATTAAAACAAGTGAAATGTATATACAAATGTTCATTACACAGTTAATTACCACAGTTGTATCCAGAGCTTTAAATAATTGTCTCTTTTTCGTCAAAGTTCACACAAGCTGGTTCACTTTCTTTAGAACATAATTAGACGAATGCTTTCTTCTCTACTGTTATTACAGTACAATCTGTGATACTTTCACTTTAGAAATTGCACTATATGCTCTTTATGGCTAAACTCACAATCATGCAGTTTTGATCTATCTATCTGTCTAACTAACTGACTACATTTTAAATGCATATTTATAGACTGACTGAGGCCTAGAATGTTCCACACACTACAAGATACTATGATGCATTAATACTCAATTTAAACAATGAGAAAAACTCAGAAGCTTCTAGTAACATGATGCAATAATACAACAATCACCAATTCACAACTGAACTACACAAATTATGATGATTTGAAAACAGTTACGTAAACAAACCTACAATAAACTATCACTTCTAAAAATAAGTAAATTTAACACTCATACTATACTTAAACCATTTAAATTATAACTCTTGCAATAATTGTAAATGGAAACAATACTGTATATCTACCAGGTTCACTTTCTGTTTCTCATTATATATAAGGAAAATCAAGCAATTTATATTGCACCATACTCAGAACAGCCTGATGTGAACATTGGACAAGCATTGTTATCTTAATACTTTATTCTTGGACATGCAAGTTTTCTACCAGTACTACAATCAGAGAGCATTTTAGCAGAAACCTGTATTCTATAAACATTCTGATTTTAATGAAATGTAAAAAATAATCAATGATACGTTTCTAAAATGGAGGTCAGTTGAGGAGCAAAGATTTACAGACTGATTTTACAATTACACAAAGTGTAATCAATAAATACTGAACATAGATTTACATATATATATATTCATAATATCTGGTATTATATAATCAATACTAACATATGGCATTAAAGATACAAAACTAATTTGGATTATCTCTGTGATTATAATGCCAGACTTTTATGTTTCTGGAAATGTTACATGAACAATATTAAACAATGTATTAGAAACTCCAGAATGTTTGCAATCCTGTTTCGCCCGTTCTTGCCAATATATTCATGACCAAAATCGAAACATAAGCCATACATTCTGCACTTCATCCCCCACTATACTGGTAAAGATATGACAATGACACTTTTGCTGACTTCACCTCTACAGAACACACACTAACTTTCGTTAAACACATAAATTCCATTCACCCCAACATCAAATTTACCATAGAACACGAAAACAATAAACAGTTATCCTTTCTTAACCTCAAAATTATTAGATCTGACACTGAGTTTAAAACAAAAATTCACCGCAAAAACACACACACTGGTCTCTACATCCCCTGGAATTCTGCTCATGACACCACACAAAAAATCAATACACTTAAAAACCTCATAAACACAGCCACAAGACTCTGTTCAACGGACTACATAAATGAAGAAATTAACCACTTAAAGCATTCCTTTATTCACAGCCAATAAATTCCCACCAGCTATAGTTGAAAAGCTCTCCAACATTCCCCACAATAAAACTCAACTCACGAACAAAATTGACACTAACAAATCCAACAACAGTACATTACACTGCAGTTTACCTTTTGTTTCTGAAACCAGCTCAACAATTATCCACACTTGAACTAAACTAGCCAGTAAACACAATATTCCTGTCAACGTCAAATTCTCACAAAAACCCGGCCCTAAATTAAAATCGTTACTAAACAAAAATTATTTAGAATCACACAATACCAACGTCATTTACAAAATAACATGCAATAACTGCCCAGAATTCTACATAGGAGAAATAGGAAGAAAATTGGAAACCAGATTGACAGAACACAATAAAAAACCGTCCCATGTTTTTCACCATTGTAACTAAAAAAAAAC
>NW_013668709.1:37966-41659 GCF_000517525.1 Limulus polyphemus
AAGATTCTCCACCTGTTCTTTATTCTCAAATACAGTAAAGGTATCAATCACATATCTTTTATATAACAAGGAAAGGAAGCAAATCATTAAAACTAGGTTCATATAATTTTCCAGATTTTCAAGGCAAGTACAGTTACAAAACTCACTAAAGAGAGTTGCATCCAGTATCTTGACCAGTATGTCTTTGGCTGGAATAGGTTAAAATATTTATTTCATTCTCCAACTTCCAGGTTATGCTATGGTTGAAAGGGAGGTATGACAGGAAGCCTTATCTTGGTGAGCCAATACCCAGTATTCCTTTCTGGTAAAAAGTCTAGAGTCTGATAGAAAGCAGAGTCCATCCATTGAACAACAGAGACCTGTTACTGTTATCAAGGTACACATGATTCATTGAGTGTCATCATATACTGCCACATTTACCAAGCTAGGTACTATTCATAGAGTTTTCTAGAATTGCTCTTCCTTTCCAAGATATTTTTGTCACTTTTCCAGATGAAGATCCTCCTCAATTATGTTGCATATTGTTGTCTCGAACATACAAATGGCTTTTACCAATGACTTTTGTATTCTTGGATTATCACCCAATACAAGATGTTGCACAATGCTTACCATAGTTGAGGTACAGCTTGTTGCAGGTCTCTTTCTGGATGGTCCTGATTTCCTAAGTTGATCCATATTCCTTTGTTATTTAATGCCATTAAGTACAAGGGATATCCTAGTAATTGGTTTATTTTTTGGAAGACATAATTTAATAATAATAATAAAAAAAACATGAACATAATTACATGAAGCATTTATTAACATTTCAGAATATTCAGAATTCCATCTTCTGTAAGCCTGAGGTACAAAACAAACATAATAGTAATTACACCAGAAATATGATATAATGTGTAATAAATAATAAGTAAAAATCTGAATATATACAAGATCAGGAGAAAATGAAATGTACATAATGCAAATGAAACAGTTCATATTAAAATAAATTTACACCAACTGAAGAATGGGTATTATTTAGAGATGGAAGAAGAGTTCTTATGTATAATGGCTTCTATATTAGATGTTCAGTATCATGCTTAGCTGTTGAGAGGATTTTAAAGTTGGAGAGAGAGAGAGAAATTGGATGCCCTATATCTGTACTGTGTTGGTAGACAGCACAGATGGGAGGGTTTGTAACTTTTCTTCCACTTTTTATAGATATGCCCATATGCTGAAATGTTTGAATTTTAAAAGTATGTTTAGTTTCACAAATATAAGAGACCTTACAGTCTCTGCACATGTTTAAATACAAGACATGAACAATGGGCAATCTGCACACAATCTTTATAGTGGAAAAAGTTTTTAAGTCTGCAATTATGTTTAAAAATAACTTTCAGATCAATTTGAAGATAGTAAGAGTGGAATAATTTTTTCAACTGTTTCATGATAAGGGAGCTCTGTCTTCTAAGATATGGTAAGCAAATGTATAAAGATAGTTTGAATATGGTAGGTATTTTAGGTTACTTGACAAACACATTAGATAAGAATGAGCAAGTTATTTTCTCCAAGAAATGATTAGGGTAGCCATTTAAAAAAAGCAGGAAATAAATTACCTTGTGAAGGGCCAGATATCAAGAAGTAAGGTTATACGCCTTATTTAGTAGGCAGAGTACGAGACTGCATTTGAAAGAAAAGGGTATACAGCTGTCAAACTGGGTAAAAAGACCTGTAAATGTGTTTTCACAATGAATAGGAGCTGTAAAATCATTGGTATCATGATTGAAATATATAGAGGAGTATTGTAAGTTAAGATAGTGAATAAAGTGTGAGACATGATCTTTGTAACAAAAAATAAGGAAAATAGCATCAATACACCTTCTGTAAAGAACAGGCATGAAGCTTAAAGGACAGTTGTCAATCCAGTTCTGTTTGTGGTGACAGAGGAAAATGTTGGTGAGCATCAGTACTAAGGGAAAGCCCATGGTAATACCATCTATTTACACATATAAGGTATTGTCAAAAAGAAGGGAGTCTTTAGTTAAAAGCTCAAGCAAGGTTTGAAATCAGACTTAGAAAGTCCACTGACAAGAATGATTTTAGCAAGGATATGAAAATGTACAACATTAATAGTTTTGTCCAGGGGGACATAAATAAAAAAAAGTAACATCAAAACTAATCATCACATGATATTTAAGGGGAGAGAGTTGACTAATTTCATGGGAAAAATAAAAGGAGTTAAGTGTTGTAAATCCATTCCTCATAAAAGGTTTCAAGATTGGTACAAGGATATCAGCTAAGTTATAACTATGAGTACCTAAGGTAGAAGTATTGGTTGGAGTAGGGTGTCTGGTTTGTGAGCTTTTGACAAGCCATATAATACTCCACACTGGCAGTCTGTAGGATATAAATTGTTGTAAACACAATCCAAAGTAATATTTATATTATTTAGGTTTATCAAGAGTTTCTGAGTTTTAACTTCAAGTTGTAAAGTATGAGACAATGGTTCTTTGTTTTGAACTTAGTGTAATCATTAAGAATGTCAAGCATTTTTTTAACAGCTTTGTTCAGAATAACAATTCTGTTTCCTTTATCCTGTTAGGAGATGATGATACTTTTGTTGCTGGATAGTTCTTTAACAGTTGCCAGTTCTTCAGGTTTCAGATATGAGGATATTCTACATGTATTATAGTTATAGAAGATGAAGAGTAATACATTTTTTAACTTAGCACTAAACAATTCCCATGTTTGATCAGAAGTACTCTTGGAAAACATATGTAAAGATTTTAAGTTGTGATACAAGGATTCCAAGAAATAGATACAACTGAGTTTTGGGAAGGGTATGGAGAAATTCAATTATTTGGCTAATGAAGTTTTCTTACTATCACTTAAGGTGATGTTGTAGTTCAAGATGAGTTGGTGCAGGGATATCTTGCTGTAAGCTTGAAAGTTACCTTAATTTAACGCACTGTATGTATTCATGTCTCATTATTTTGGTAGATAAAGTTCATGAGGTGGTTGAAGTTTAGGCATGATGTGGAGAGAAGAGAAGGAAATGGGGCAAGGAGAAACAGGAGGTGGGGAAAGAAACTGGATAACAAATCCTTCTGACAAAACCCGTATCACCCATTTATTGTTTACAAAGGGATGCCAGCGAGGATGAAACTAACAGCCAAGTTCCTATTGGACCTGAACCCACATGGTAGTCACCGGTACTGGCGGCGATGGGGGTTACGCCATTGAGGAAATCAACAGAAGTACCCCGATTAGAAGGAATGGGTAAGGGTTGGGAGGATGAAGAACAGGAAATGGGAATAGGTGGCATATGAGGCTATGACGAAGACAAACAGGCTACAAAAGCCATAAGGATTGATTGCTGGAGAAACGAGTGCTACCCGAGGCTCGATAGTTTCCGAGACTGTATCAAAGATGTAAATCTCCGAGATATGTTGAGGGTAAATTGACCAGAGCCAAAACTGCATTCTGATCTATAAGGTCCCAACAATAAAGAACCAAGCACGTAATGCCAGAGCCAAAGATGAAATGTTGGTCTAAAGTGGGAGAAAAGTGTAAGGGTATCTGCAGAAAACACCTCAGAATTTCTGTGGGGAGCCTCTGGTACGAGATGTATGGAAGAAAGATACAGTAAAAAGTTGGTTAGGGTAAGACGTAGGCAAGAATATTGGGCATGGGTAAGACTAACATTTGATTTGGGAGCCA
>NW_013668709.1:42027-58877 GCF_000517525.1 Limulus polyphemus
CCCCCCCCAAATAGGTAACAATGAATCTAACTGCTGATCTAAAAATGGATACTCTGCATGATGGTAAGAAAGGGCAAAATGATCAGAAGTCCTTGGGAGGCACAGCATGCTGATCCCCTCACTTAATTTGCGAGACAAATTGATCTGCATGTACCTGAATATCAGGGGGAGGGAGGAAAACCAAAAATGGCTGAGAAGCTTGTTCATGTAACAAGGAAGGACAGCGGGAATAAGAGATAGGGGAAAGGGATAAAACATCACAAATCTGAGACACAAAATTCGTAAACTGAAATAGGCCTAGGTCATTCCTCGGGTTGCACTTGGGAAGGAACAGCAAATTCTGGAGACAGGAAAAGACAATCAAAGTCCTCGTCATTCTGAACAAGTTCAGTCATCTAGGAGAAACCTGGGCAATGTGTGGGGCCAAAGGTTGTAGCGATCAATCTCCCGATGTATAAAAGCAGAGACATCCATCGTACGGTTGCTCGCATCTGAGGCCTGAGAAAAACACTGGTCATTGGTGTGATCCCTGAAGTGGTAACGTGAACTACTGAATTCATAGCACAAGAAAAGGTTCACAAAATTTGAGTGCAGAAATATAGCGACAAGAATGAACTGGTATAAAAGAAAATAAAGTAAAAAGGGAACCACTTAGCATGAAAACAAAAATTGTTTGTCACAATGGAAGCATTAAGCAGGCAAAAGAGTACATCTTAACTCAAACGCTGACAAACGAGAAGTGAAGATTCGGCAGAGGAGTGTAGAGGGAGTCACATGTGTCATGTGAGCATATGCTATTGTTGGTTTAGAGATGATGCATGATGATTTACATGAGAGACATGGGGGAGCAGGTTGCTTGTGGCATGTGTAAAGAAAACATTTGCATATAGAGGGAAGCACTGAAGGAGAATAGCTAATCTTGTGAGAAGAGGTAAGTACCATATCGGAAACCAATGAACTTTATCATACTGATCTCCCAGATAACCTCGTAAACTTACATGAAATTATCACTTATACTTGTTTTTTTTTAAGAGGAGTTTAAGTTAAGAGATCTTAATGTACCCCTATGAAATAACCCTTCAACTACTGGAATCATCCTAGTGGCCTTCCTGTGAATCCTTTCAATAACTCAATTTACTTTCTTAAATAAGAAGGCCAAACTGTATAAAGTATTTCAAATAAGGCCTAACTAGTGTTTTGTAGACAGATAATTATATCTGTTGGATTGTAACTGTTATTTCTATTCATACAATATAAAATTACCCTAACTTTGCTGCTAGCAACAAAGCATTTCTTCATGGGCTTGAGTGACTTATCCTTCACTCTGCCAATATCCTTTCCTCCAGTCACATTCTGAGTTGTGATAAACTAAATACATTATCTTGCAGTTACTATAATTAAAGGTCATTTGCCAAATATCTGTCCAACTAATCAAGTGCTTTAAGTAATTTTAATACCTAAACATCACCAACACAGCTGGAAGTACCCAGATTTCAAAGCCACCAGAAAACTTTACTAATCATACTCTTATCAATACCACTAATGAAAAAAAGGAAAAAACACATGCCCAGGAACTGACCCATAAGACACTCCACTGGTAACAAGAGTACAGGTAGATTCTGTTAATAACAACTTTTGCTTCCTTTCATTCATCCTTCCCCAACCTCCACAGATATTAACTAAACTTTTGAGTGACATCTTGTCAAAATCTGTTTGTAAATCTAAGTACACCACATGTACAAGCTATCAATAATCAAGATAACATGTAACATCCATAAAAAAGTTGGCAGTAAGGAATGATTTTCCTTTAGTGAATCCATGCTGATTTTCTTTATGATATGCCATTTCACTCTCAATCATTTTATATGCTACTGTATTATATAATAAAACTGTAATGTTGTGTGATGGACTAACTTACAGATCCATTTATGGCCATATAGAATGTGAAGCTTGTAAAAGTAACTGACTACGTGAATAGAGTAATAACAAAATTTTCTTCAATATGTCATGCTATTTACTTCTTTGTGATTCCATAAGCAGTATAGAGATAGTGAAGATGTGTTGTATTTTTAAAGTTGTTGTCACTGCTGAAATTAGCAATATTGATACTGAATAGTACTAGCTTTGTCTAAAATGGCAGCTAGTAAAAGTTAATATTTTCCTTACCTGCATATGTATTTCCGATATATACTCACCTTTGTGTACAGTACAGTCTAGCTAACTTCTCTGTGCATCTGCTTTAGAGATATGCATGTCATTAGCTTTTAGACAACACCCACCTAATTTTACAAGATCTTATATGAATTGTATTACTGCATGATAACATCATCATGCAACAAAAGCCTTCCACCAATAGAAGGGCAATACATCTCAATGTACAATAACTCCCTGTATGCACTTGAAATGGGGAGGATGGGTGGAAACATGTGAAAAGATTAGTATCTATCAAAAATGTATTTTCAGGTAAGGAAAATGTCAACTTCCGAGATGATACCTCACTTCAGCACACAGTTTAGCTACAATCCCACATTGAAGTGGTGATGGGCTAGTACAAATTTTACCTAGCTGAGCTCTCTTCAGGAAACACCCAAAGGAAGTCAATGGAGTGTGACACCCAACGGCAAAGGCTCCAAAGGAGCACACTAGTGGGAGACTCCTTCTTGTCTCATTTAGGATTACTCTTTGGCCAGAAGGTAAGGGAGAAAGAGGCATAAGAGCTCCACGTGTCACATGGATGGGAGAAATAAGAACATGACCATTCGAATACTCACACACAAGTAGTTGGAAAGTCAATACGTGGTTGGGGCACATTCAGACTGCACCTTGTGTGGTCACCTCAATTCTACCATCAGACCCTTATGGGGACTCCAGCTGTGGGAAGAGGACACACTATTCATGGCATTGGAATTTGGATATAGTGAGTACTCACCTCAACTCTACTGAACAGACACTGTCTGCAGGAGTGGGGCACAGCATCATGGTGCATACTCAATTCAACAGCATCGGGCTGTAGGAGGAGAACAGAAGTGGCAGTGATATGTATGTGAGGAGTGACCTGCACTACACTGACAATGTCACCACCACTCCATTCTCCACTGCACTGGTACTCAATTGTATATTTCCCTAATGTACGAGTCCAATTAGTGAGAATTTTCTATGGTCTACCACCTTAGTGGCAAGGATGTCAAGTTTTTATTGAGGCTGCAATTCTTTACAGTATGTGTCTGTGACTTGTTGGCAATAAATGGACAGCATACAATCCACTTGTTTTAAAATAATATATTCAAAACAAGCCAAATGTATGTACAAAAATTCTTTACACTACAGGACATTTGTACCTAAAACTCTTAAACAATTCTCTTTCCTAGTCAAAAGCCACATAGGTTGGTTCAATCACTTTAGAACCCAAATGAAAAGATGAATTATTTTTCTCTACTCTGTTTCTTAAAATACAATCTGCGATAAATTCACTTACATTACCCTGTGGGTTACCACAGTTGTATCCAGAACTTCAAATAATTGTCTCCTTTTCATCACAATCCACACAGGCAGGTTCAGTTACTTTAGAACACCTTTTGACAAAACAAATTATTCTTCTTTATCTCTGTTAAGGTGTGAAACTCACTTTAGATATCACCTATTACAGCTAAACTAACAATCACACAGTCTAGCTTCACTTTCACCAATTTAACTTTTTCTAATTTACTTCCGTGTCTGCACATATTTATAACCAGTGACAAAAATCTAGAAATATCTAGCCCTCTAGTAGCATCAATATTACACATAACAAAATAAAACCTGACAGCTACAAGTAAGATGACTTCAACAATATTTCAAAAGCCTAGTACAACAATTAAATTGCATACACAATGTACAACTCACAGAGATTTAATTAAACAAAACTTGTCATAACTATCACTTTTAAAATAAACATTTTTTAACACTATTGTTAGGAAAAATAAATAATCATTAAATATTAGATCACTAAATAAATTAAATAATAACTCTGAAACTGAACAGTCTTGTATATCTAAAGGGTCTCCCATGCTTCACTTGATAAAAAAAGAGGGAGACCCAGAGAAAGTGCCCATATCTCCATCGGTTCTTCATTCTGGAAAGGTCTTTTACTAAAGACAGTGAATAGGTGATCATGAAAACCTATTTTTAAAAACAAGCAAGCAAGAGCCAGAGAAGTAATCAGAACATTCTTCTGGTGCTGGCTTTGTCCATGAAAGCTCATGAAATAGGTACAGTCTATATTGAACAAATAAGTACATATTTGTATATACACCATGAGGATACCTGAAATGGTCTTGCAGAACACCCCATTTCATATTGTGCACATGTGGAGCCAGGGCAAATCTTGGATTGATGTGGTTTTGGGTAAATATACCTGGGAAGAATCACCATCCACCTGGTGGGGTCCTATAAATGAAAAAGGGTCTCTAAAAGAGATATAGTACATATTCTTCTCAAAGACAGGTAGATGATAGAATAATGTTGACCCGTGGAAACTGAAAACCATCAGGAGATAAGACAGCCAGAAGGTGTAGAAAAGGAGAATAGCTTGTCCTAGGGCCACTGAAGAAGGCACGTAAGGCAATGAAAAAAATGAATTAAGTGCAAAGAAATGTGAAATAGATTGTGAGTATCCACAACCTGAGATAAAAAATGCCAACAGGAGGAGTTGATGTACCCCAAAAGGGAGAAGTTCTTGATAAAGCACATCAACAAACCGAACAAGACAGAGGAGTTGATCTAGGTCTGAATGGTCCAATTGGTGAGAGGCAGAAAGAAGGAGATATGAGAGAGGTACAATTAACCTTCTGAGAGGTTGAAGTCTGAAAAAGGAAAGATCAGCCCAGGGAGAGAGATATAGAAATGCAGTGGAAAATAGTGCAAAAAGCATCTATAGGATAAACATTTGAGCAATGGTAAGAGTAGGCAAGAAAGAGGAGGAAACAAGTCAGGAAGTCAACGGCTCAAATGGGGCATGCATGTAATTGTGCAAAACCACATCAAGGTCTCAGTCAGACATGGGAATTGGGTGAAAAGACAGAGGAAAAGAAGAAGAGTTGAGGGGACAGAGGAAAAAACACCTTTTGGTATCATGAAAGGAAAAAGGCTATGAACAAGACCTCACAACTACTAGTAAAGGTAGAGACTGACAAGCCAATGATAAACAGTCAAGTAAAAAAAGGCAGAAAGATGGTTTACAGTAGGACCACCAGGAGAAAAGGAGTGGCAGAAGGATGAATGACAGAAGACCCTCCATAGTCACTGATAAGGATGGTGGAAGGATTACAAGAATGTAACAAAAATAATGTCACATAAGTGGAAAGACCAGGCTGACAGGAGACAGATCAGGTAAATTCCTTGTGTAAGTAAGGAGGGAAGATAACTCAATGAAGAAGGGATGCATGAGGGTGAAACAAAAGAGAGAGGGGAAATGGGGAAAAGGAAATGGGATCTGAATGTTAAGCAGTTCAAGGTTGTGCTGAGCAAAAAGGTATAACCAATAGGGCTCAAGAAAGAGAATAGTGTGTAAAGATGAGGACCAGAGAGAGGAGACAAATAGAAAGATGAGCATACAGAAAAAGATGAGACCAGGCCTGGCTGATAAATTTGATATCCAGAGCCAAAGGATGACAAACAGTGGTTCATAAGAGAGGAAGCCTGGAGTTGTGAAGGTTGGCAAAATCCATCCAAGAAGAACATGTCCAACCGAGAGCAAACCCCCAGGAAAGACCTGGAGGTGAAGAGACCACTATGTTGATAGAATGTGGACAGGGTGAGGGAGGCAGGCTGCCACTAAGGTTTGAACTCTTGGTAAATGATAGGCAAGATCAACCAGACAAGAATGGGCCTTTGAAAAGGCTTATGTCTAATGCTCAATAGCAAAAGGACCTGTAACAGGAGCCACATGGATGGTTGGTGTAAGAAAATTATGAACGAGACTGACCGAAACATAAACAAGTTATTCAATAGGAATGCAAACATGCCCAATGAATAGGGAAAACCACACATATTGATGTGGAAGTAATGCATAACCAATGTCTAAACATTAGAAGTCCTGGCCCCCAACAGAAAGGGAAGCAACAAAGAAAGGCGATCTGGCTTAAATGGCATTAAGGGTATGCAGGAAGTAGTATGGGCATGGTCTTGAGGAAATGCTCACAAAAGAGGTCAATGAACCTCTTGAATGAAAATTGTGAGTCCATAAGGTCCAGTAGATGAGTGTGTGCCCTTAAGGAATGAAGGGTTTCAGGGAAGCTAGGATCCCCAAAAGCAAAAGAACCTTTCACACAGAAAAAGAACGAGAAGTAGAACCTGGTGGTCAGATATGCTATAGCTTGTTGACAAAGAAGATACGCTAAACTTGGTTAAGACAAGAAAAGAAGAAAATGTCCAAAGGTACCCAACATTGAGTGGGTGTGAGAAAGGACATGGATCCCAGGATAAGCCCCCCCCCTCTAACAGAATAGCCCTAGAAAATGAAGGGAGGTAGGAAAAGAGGAATTATCTGAGAATGGGCTAACAGAAGGAAATAGTCCAAGAAAAGTAATGCCAGCCCCAGGTCACAAATATGGCAAGTAAAGGCCCTCATGATGCTTAGGAATACAAGAAAGGCTGACATTAAGTTGAAAGGAAGAACAAGGAATGAGAAGACATGAAAAAGATGGACAAAGTATAGAACAAAGATAGAGGACATGCTGAAAGAGATAAGTAGGAAGGTGTCCAACACATCAACCATGGCCAACTATAGACCAGGTGAGAAAGACTGTAGATGGGGTTGGAGGGATGAAAAAATGAAATGGGAAGATAAGAGGAGCAAGGAAGAAGACAAAGGTGGAGAAATGGAAAATGACTGTCATCTGAAATTGATACTAAAAGCAGGAGAAGAGACAGGTTATCACTGAACCACACTGACAAGAGTGATGAATTACACTTCTGGTAGAAGGGGGAAAAAAAAGAATAAGAAAGTCCTGGAATACAGGGTGGAAGGTTAGAAGGAGACAGATCTGGATGAGGGATAGCAGTAAAGAAGTTTTAGAAAGAGGACAGAACCTGGGAGAATAAAAAAGACACAAGTCACATAACAACACACCAGGTAATGAGGGGGAGGAGGAACATTCCTCAACACATCCAGACAAAAATAGGGAGTCAGATGAATAAGAAGTACACAAGAAGAAAGAAGGGTAGAGTAGAGAGGAATGTAACCTGATCCAATGAGTCCTGACGCAAAGAGAACAAAGTACAGAGGGACGGAGCAAAAAAGTAGAACATGCTAAACAGAAAAGGAATGAAAATCTACAGAAGCCACCATAAGAATAAAAACAAGCAGGTAGAAAAGACAAGATTAATTCCAAGAAATATGGATGATAAAGTGAGAAAAAAATAATAAAGAACATAAGCAAAAGATAAGGAAAGGAACATACTTGAGAAGAAAATTAGGAAAGAGATTGAACGGTTAAGGTCATCTCTCAAATAATAAAGTATTACCCAATGCAAATCAGGTGAAATTCGTAGTCCAACATACCATTCTTGACTGTTGAGAAAGAAATTCAACTGATGGGATGGAGTAGGAGGCCCATTATGCATGTGGTAATTCACAACATGTTGGAAAATGGCTGCAATTACTCCAACAGTTAACGAGCCTCAAAAATCTACAGCAGAAATAAGTCCTAAGTGTGAATTACATTAAACACTCAGGACCAAATATAAATCAATGCCCTTTGAAAATTAAAGATAAAAATTAAAACAAAGCCAAAGAAAATGAAAATAAAAGTTTCATTAATGATGCAAATCTCAATAAAGTGAATGCAGACAAGAAAATTAAACACTTCTGTTCAATACAAGGAGAAGAATGAAAATTCTCAAATGCATGTGCATAGGGAGAGTCATTGTGCATGGAGTTGTGTCACCCTCCTATTGGTGAAGGGCTTTTGTCGAATGATGTCATTACTCAGTAGCACAATTCACATAAAATCTCATGAAGTTAGTTAGGAGTTGCCTAAAGGCTAGTAGCATGCAAATCTTTATGGCAGATATACGGGGAAGATAGCTAAACTGGAATGGTCTTGGAACTGAAATATGGATATTCATCCAGGTTAATAAGTTTATGAATCACATCTATATATACATATATTAATTCTTTGAACGTGATGAGACTTTAAAGCACTTTCTGCACATGTCTATTATCAAGTACATTATAATTTAAACTTTTATATTATCCAAGTTTTATTCCTCTATTTTTAAAATAAAAACCTGCAGTTTTTGCTGTCACATGACCCACTGTGGTTAAAATTCTCAAGTTTAAGAGGTATTACACAAGAAACTATTTAGCTCCTAATACCGACTGTTGGTATAGACGGTCAAAGTACAGTTCCAGCTGTCTCTCATTAGCTGGGGGGAAACTTCCAAGAATTTCTTCCAGTGTGAAAGAACATTCTAATATTTCTAAGTTTCAGGTTAGCCACACTCACTTGCAAAATCAGAGCTGTGTTATCATGCGACACTTTGAAGTTGAATGGCATGTTTATAACCAATAGAAAAAGCAGATTTCACACTATTCAGTTATAGCCTGAAGAAACCTCTACCTGTGTATGGATCTGTAGTTTGAAATAGAAAATAAGCTTAGTCCATTGTTCTCTTGAGGAGTATGTAATGTTTGGCAAGTGTTTATTGCCTTATATGTATTTGTTTGGTAAACAGTTAGATTGCACTTAGGTTTTGCATTTATATTTTGATTAATTATGTATTTATTTGTTTTTAAAAATGCATATTTGAAATGTTTATAATTTTTATACGTTTAACTTGTTGTAGTTTGGCTTACCAAAATGTCTAAACAAGATGGTGTCATTTGCATGTGAGAGCATAAGTGTTTGAAATTTGTGCATGAGACTCACCCTATAATAACAACAAATCACTGTGCAGGACATGTTGTTGATCTTGGGATAATGAATAAAAGACAAAGAATTGGAAATGAAAATTAAAAATAAACTACAAGTGAAAAGATAAAGATGTGAAATTATGCATCTGACAAAAAGAAGTTTGAAACTATTCTATGAAAATTTAAAAGGTATGTATATACTTCCATTTCTTAATTGCAAACATCTTATTGCACAATACGTTGATGTCTGAAGTTAATGATATAATAGAGAAAATGGAAACAAAACATATAAACATTTACCTTAAAAACTTTGATATTCATTAAGAAGGTTCTAGAGATTATGCAAATCAAATGTGAAAACTGTGAGATAAACAGTATTTTTATACTCAAAATGAAAATCACATTGCATGTGAGCTGTTCAGAGTCTGAGTGGAAATAACTACATTAAATGATGAATATTATATTTTAAAAAGTAGAAAAAATCAAAATTAAATATTTTATTTTTCTAAAAGTACATAATCTTAGGACTGTTCAAGTCAAATTTAAAACTATTTCATCAACTAATTTCATTTTTATAAAGAACTTTTACAAAAGTCACATACCTACTTACAATGTAAGTAGATCATAGTCAAAGCGTTAATAAGTATGTCTAGAACTCAATATAAATTGTTTCCTAATTTTCCCATAGAGTGAATATATTGTTTATGTAAAAGATTGTCATAAGCAACAAAAAAGACTATCCTTTAATCTTTCATAAGTGGATTTCATTATCTATTTGGGAGTTGCATGTAGATTTTAAAAAACTCATAAAAATGCATACAATGGTATATGATGTTATATATAGTTACTTTTACTTTAAGAATATGCTACAATGGCTATTTTACTATTTTTGCAATAATTATTTTAATTTGCAAAGAAATATGAAAAATAAAGTGTTCAAGCTTTCATTTCTGCACAACTTTTAAGAGTTTTGCCTGTAAACAGGAAATTTTTGATTTTTAGAAGTTTTTTTCCCATCTGAAATTGTAAGCTTATATTTACTAAGAACCTATAATTCTACACATGATTTTCCCTTTTTATTAATAATTTTATTACTATAGGCTTCATTCCCACCCCTTTTAAGATGTCACATCATGTGGTCCAATCTATTACTAATAAAACACAGCTTTTAAAATTGAAATTGGCAAGATTTAAATCTGATTGGATAGTGCAGAGTATAACTACTTACATTAATGTAAAGTAAACAAAACTGGTTTGAGAAGTAATTTATGGATTAGATGGAGCTCCTGTAGGGATTAATAAAGAAACAATCCTCAGATCTAGGAATTTTTTGTTTAGTTTCTTAAACATTCTTTTTGTTTCTGTAAATGTTTTCATGTTAAATTATAGTTGTATGAAAATTACAGATAAAGTTATTATATGAGAAGACATCAGATAAGCTTAGTTAGGGTTTGTGATTGAGCATAAGCAATTAACTATAATAAAATAAAAAACCTGGGTAAAATAAATGCATGGATCTTCCACAACTGCATACTTGTAAAAATGCAACCTGTGTTTAGTATTATTATACAGCATAATAAAAATCTTGAAATGATTTTATATACAAATAGAAAAAACATCTATTATATGTCAACAAAATTAGTGTATTACTGGTAAATACACTTAAACTGTCAAATGAAAGGAAAAACAAACACAAACTATCTATTGTTAGCTATATGAACTCTGAAATATTTTAGGTAAACTAAGTGAACAAGAAATAGTTAAACAGAGATCTGAATCTTTTCCAACAGCAGTCATCCCACAAAAATTATTGTACAGTAATCTTTATCTATTTCATCTTTAATAAAGTTAAAAATATCAAAGAGTATAATAAACAAGATAAAAATGGCAGAATTTCATAACATTTACAATGCTATGAAAATTTGGATTATTTGAAGCTTCATAATCAAAGTTTAACCTTTTAAGGTCTATAAACTTCACAAAATTATAGCCTGTACTGTAAGATCTAAATAAGTGTACTATTAGAATCTGTTCAAAATAGCACAAAGTACTCTTTATAAACATAAGAAAAAGCTTCTCCTATAACTATATTTTAATAATATACACCAGTGTGGTCCAACTTCCAACTATTAGTCCTGGAGATGCATAATAGCGCCATTACTGAGATCATGTAGTCCGTACACTCATTCTGAATCTTAGGTTATAGTTAAAGTGTTAGCAATGAAAATATTTTACTCACAAATACATTTTCATTGGAAAACCCAATTTCAGTAAGTCACTAGTATCAATTTACAACATTCCAATATTTCTACACATAAAAGATTGAACCACCCTAATATATACAATGTTTTTACACAACTTACTGCAGTATGAGAAGGAGATCCTGTATCAACTCTGTCAATTTTCACAAAGGGCTTCAACTGGCTCATATCCTGAAAATTATCTAAATCTTCTGCTTTTTCTGTAGTCTTTTGCCCAACTTTTTCTTTGGCATGAAGTGAAAATAATCCTTCTTCTATTTCCTTCATTAAAGTTTTGTGGTCATTCTGTAAGCCTGAAAATGTTAAAAATAATTATATTTAATAATATAGAAAACATGGAAAAAACCTATGTAATTATAGTAGGTTTGCAAATTAAAAATTTATTTCAGAATGTGAGTACCTTTTAAAAACTAACTACTTGCATGCCTTGCTCTAATTGTAACAAAAGAATAAAGTATCTACCATTTTTTCAGTAACTATTTATGTACTAGATTATTCAACAATAAAATAAAATTTTGCCAGTCTGACAGGTATTACTGGTCAAACTACAAGATTTCTTCACAAGAGTCAGGTTTTTACATCTGGTCCAAAGCAATAGCCTGGTAAAGTTCTAAAATAAATACACAAAAACAAGTTTTAAAATATATTTTTTAATCACTTATCAAATTTGTACCATATCACAAAACAAAGTTTTATCCTTACTGTAGCTCACTTAGCATTATATTTTTTCATAAATAACCACTTATGCAGAGAATATTCTTTACCCAGTAAAGATAGTTGAGCAAAGGTACTGTCGAAAGAACCTCTTGCATTATGCTAAAGTGTCACATACATAAGTGGAATGAAAAGACTACTCAAATGGACAGTATATTTCAGATGGTCAGCAGACTACAGATGTGTGGTGTGGATGGGGTGAATAACTCAGACCATACAGTACATAAGATATACTTACAAGGAGAAGCAGTATAAATCATCCAAGAGACCCACATCCCGAAACAGACACAAGAACTATCTCTAGCATGATCACCATGAATGATCTGGTTAATAGTGTAGAGGATGGCCTGTACTATACTTTCAGGTGAACAACTGAGCACTACTTCCTATCAGTGGGATTACACCAACCTGATGGAGAATATTCACATCAATCTCTCAACAGTTTGAGAGTGGGGAAGTAAGAAAATAAAAAGGAGTATTTGCATAGGGGAGAATGTTGGAGAGGTGCTTTGACTGAACATGTATCATCACATCTATATAAGGTCTTACACTGATGGACTGTTCAACGAGTTATCATGAATAAGGACAGCAGATGTTAGCCAGATGTGAAGGCAAGATCATACTAGGTTTTTTTTTTTTCCTGGTGGAACCTACAAGGTAAAATACATATACATATTGCTGAAGCAGTCTTGTATAAAATCCCAACTCAACAACAGGCACTGAGGAGGGGCAAATGGGCTGAACACCATCTGTTATCATCTACTTAATTATTTTAGATTAGAGAAGTATTCCTCATTTCTCTGTAAGGCAACATTGGCCATGTGGTTGGTTCAATTATCTCTATAATATGTGTGAAAAATAAGGTGGTTTTGGGAGCTACAGAAAAAAAGGAATAATTAACTGCTCACCTTCTTACAGCCACTGTGAAAATTGGAGAACAGTGACCAGAGGAAGACAAAAACTATAAGTAGATGAAACCACAACATGATGTAATTTGACATAAAGGTGTCAAGAGGTTCACAGAGAAGCATCTGTGAACAGGTGCAAGTCCAGACAAGGTTGGTGCATGAGACACAAGGGATCTGAGGTGGTGGAAACATAAGAAAAGCCAGTGAAAAAGCACCTGTGTGACTCAACAGTCTTCTGTGAAAGAAGTTAACAGGTGTGCACAATTGGAAGTGAAGCTCCCATCAGACCAAGTCCAAAGGGTGACTCCACGAACAAGTACCCTCCATAATCTTAGAGGGGGGAGACATTAGAAAGTAGAAAGAAGATGAAGAGAATGAGTTACCCTACAAGGTTATCAAGGGTAAGAAACCAGTAAGGACCCTCTGAAACAAACAAGTCAGAGATTGAAAGTGAGAAGAAATCACTACTGATGAGCTTGAGTTTCCAATGAATAAGGAACCTCTCAAAAAAACTTCATCATGACAAATGGTGCCATACAAAGGACCCCAAGATAAAACTCTAGAAAGTAAGGGATCCTGACCAACTAAATGCTTGAAAAAAAAAAAAAATTGTGACTCTAAAGAGATTTCAGAAAAATTGAGGTCAAAGTAGAGAATTTATAGGTGCATTTTTTTCCCAAGAAAACTGTCAGGGTAGCAATGTAGAGTCTGTGAAAGAAGATGGAGTAGGGACAGATAGCAAAGTTGACTAAAATAACAACTAGCATACTGAGGACAAAAGAGATAAAGAATAAGAAGAAAGAGATACCATAGCTTGAAAAAAAGAGATTCAAGGAACTAAAGCTCATGTAAATTAGAAAAGTCACTACAGAAAATACAACAGAATAGTCTTGAAGCCTTGGATGTCAAGACAAATTGGATTTGGTACTAAGTGAGACAAAAACACACGAACATGAATGTTGGGAAGGAGGAATAAAAGATAGTCGGAAGGAAACTCATGCAGCAAGGTAGCACGGGAAAGAGAAAAAATGTCACACACCTATGAAAACAATTCAGCAAAGTAAGAAGATTGAGTTACTTGTTCCTCATTGGAAAGGGAAGGGAAAACAAGGAGGTGGAAACAGTAAGTTCAAATCATCAAAAGACAAGGTAGGTTCAGTTGAAGTAGTAAAAGCATGAGGTCCTAAATCTTGGATCTAAGATCATAATGAAACCAACAACCTGGTGCACAATGGTGGTAATGTCAATGACTGTCAGAGTGCCACCATTTGCCTTTCCACACAATAACACCCAAATGTTAGTGTCAGGATTTTGTGAGGTGTCAGAAATGTGAATTAACAGCTGAGCTAATCTACAACACTATTTATTTTCTACTTTTTAAGTAGGTTTGGTTTATCTACGGTATGTGGGTCTTGGTCATTGTCACAATGATGAAATTAAAGATTAATTATCAAAACCCAAACAATAGATTATTATCAAAAGGGTACTTTCACACTAATCATATCAAGGACCCTGAAACACTTGTCCCAAAATTTCATAATTTGGTTACCAAAAGAAATGTAATTCATAAAAGAAAATATAACAAATAATTTTGAAATTTTTTTCTTGAAATTCAGAAAAGAATGGTAAGGAAAATTAAATGATGAATTGTAAGTAAATGTTTAAAATAATAAGCACAAAAATTCCATAATTATTCTTAAAAAAATACACATATGAAGCCAAGCAGTGCCAAGGAAAGAATGAACCTTTCTTAAAGCATGAGTGCTCATTGGGTTTACCATACATGAATGATGTGTCACCCTCCTATAGTCTAATACTAGTTGCACCACAAACTGGTATAGTATATATCAGCACGCATCATGACAGGAACTTCATTCAAAGCTTGACAACTGTGCCAAAAAATTATCACCAATGGTGTAAGGTAATAGCTATCTATTCCGCATAAAGGTGAGTAGCATTTCTGAACCTAAGTTTGTTATATTGTACATGAATATATTTCAAGGTTGAATGGACTTAAAAAAAAAAAAGAAGTCAATTTTTTCCTTACATTCCCTTGTACTTCTGAAACACAAGCAAATACATTGAAAAACTTACCAAGTAAGGATAGCAATGTCTTGAAAAGATAAACATTTAATTATACAAAAAACATTAAGATTGTAAGGTCACATGAAAAACTTAAAAACAGAAGAAAAAAAAATACAACCTACAATTTTCTCCTCGGGGGTGTGTCATTTTTAATACCCAACTAGGATTAAAGTCAAATTTCACCAAATTTAAAAATAGATGCCTAAAAATAAATTTGACCTCTCAGTAACCTCTACTCTTACAGGGACAAACTTCCATTTTTCCTGTATTAAAAATATTAAAACTCTTAGCTTTCATGTAGCCCTTGTTAGAGCTAGGCTATTAGTGGTACTTGCTAATCAATAATCAATGTTCCCATTAATCTATTAATAGTGTTCTTCCAACCATGATACATTAAAGGAAAATAAAAGGCTGGCAACAAGTGATATCAACCAGCAGTTATATATTAGTGACTGGAACAAATAACCTCAGTAAACTCTGCCATAGAAAAAAGCAAGAGGTTTGATGGCAAAACTGCAATTACTTAAATGGTTGGAATAATTGCACACAGTCATATTTGAAAAACCCTAATTTTGAGTAATTGATTATTTTTGTGACAATTGATTTAATTGTAATTTTGATTAATTCATTAGTTTATGTGACACTAATCAACATAATTACCTATGGGCAATTTAATCAATTACTGCTGACCCACGCACGCATAAAAATGCATTATTTTGTTATTATGGATATATTCTGAACCACTCATTTTAATAGGATAGTTGCCTTTAGAAGGCCTCTAAAGACAACAAATTTTGTGCATGTAGACCCACATTTGAAAATCTTTCCTTGACTTGGTTTAAGTTGCTGCTTTGTTGCAATAGATACTAACAACACGTCATTTATGATCATGTTATCTGCTACAAACATAATAGAGAAGAATGCAAACCTTGTTTGAAAACTACTCCCATGATATGGTTTCATTGGGTGCATACAGAAGAAGAGCCACACTACAACTGATCCATAAGCAGCTACGTTTTGTATGTTGCAGGAAAAGATTTTGCTTAGTTTAAGTGTTTCCGAGTCCTATTATTGTGGCTTATATGGAATTTCAGATCCTTTATATTAATTTTCTTTAATGGAAAATGTTTACCACCTGGCTCTCAGCTTCTATTAGTTTAAGTAATATTACAGGAACACTGAAACCAGCCAAATTTACAAGAAAAACTATATGGTCCACCATGTCCAATTGAGCTGAATACTAGGTGACAAAACCTTGGGGGTTGCACCAACAGGCATTAACCCCCCTCATCTGGAGGCCTTGCACAAGATAGAAGAGTTCCTTTACCAATGCTAACAGTGGTATCCTGGCAGTATACTGTCCTACTGATTCCTCATCTTTTGATTTTCTATCCCTATACACTATATAGTATTTTGCTTTCCAGCAGTCCCATCCCTCTGAATGTTTATGAAGATGTTTCATGATTGTTACTTTCACTTTACTAGTGAAGAGAAGTTCGAAATCATGCCAGTAAAGTTGTGCTAGATTTTAAACAGAGGCTTCTTCTACAAGCTTGTCAGCTTCCTCATTTAGTTTTACCCCTGCATGGCTTGGCATATACATATATCCAAGTGATGGTCTTACCAAGCAGTTACATCACTTTCTGCCACCCATCTGTGGACCAATCACACTGCATTTTATGCAGTACTGCCTTTGAGTCAGTAGCAAATACTATGTTGATGGTACCGTTTATTTGCAATTCACTGCTTTCAGTAATTCAGAGAATAAAGCTTGCTTTATGGCTTCTAACTCTATCCTTTTGTTTTTAGTGGGAAGCTTGAATGCTCCACCAATCTGATGCATAATGTTGTTGTTCTAGGAGATGATGAAAGCTCAACACAATCTCTTGCTACCATTGTTCAGAAACCATGTGTCCATGATAATACAATATGGTCCATCATAGTCTTTAACCCTTTTCAATTCTGGGTCTCAGGAGTTTGCAGCATCTA
>NW_013668709.1:59769-72936 GCF_000517525.1 Limulus polyphemus
AAAAATGTGTGACATATCCCTTCAAATTACCTCCAAAAATAAATTATAGATGAAATGTTGAGACGTTAAATTTTCTTTTGATGTAGGTTTTATTAATATTGGTCATTCTGAATGAAGTAATTTAAAAAAAAAGAAACTACTAGCCCTAATATTTAGTTTTGTCCACTGGGAAATTTAATGATTTGTTCCATCTCAATGATAATTACAAAAGGGAGTTAAAATCAAAACTTAGGGATAGCAGTTCCAATTATTTTTTAATTACCTCATCCAGAACCAATTAATACAACATACATCGAAAGAAAATTTAAAATTTCAACATTTCATTTATAATTATATTTTGGAGAAAATTTGAGGGAGTACATCACAAATACTTTTTCAAAATCTGATGTTGTCATTTCTCCCCCTGTAAAAACCTGAGGTACAGATTGAAAAGAGTTAAGGGTTGCTACCTGTTGCTCAGCTACATTGATACACCAAAACTAGCCTCAACAGGCTGGCTTCTGTAAGCTTTTTAAGAGTGGAAATTCTTACATCATCCAGAACCTGAAGCTCCATCTTTAGAGGCAAAATTAGCTATGTATATTTTGTCCAAAATAATAAAAATAGCTTCAATAGTTGCATGTAGTTGTAGCTCAGATAAGGACTGCTGTAGTTTGAGTCTGTCCTGCATATCACCATGGTTACACTGGCTGACATACCTGCACAAGAATCCTTGCCTGCACAGAGTTGGGTATCATCATCTTTGTAAATCACTGGCTTCACCATGTTTTTCATTCCTGTGCCAAACATAATCTTGCATAAGCATCAGAATGAAGTGTTTGTGAGATTAATTTTACTGCCCAGCTCATTCAATTTCCTTTCTTGTGTTTTGGAAGATGATCACTGGTAGAAAACATAGGCTATATTTCTCCCAACAAATAGCAAAGACGAGCAACCAAACACATGGTGATATGACAAATTTGATGAGAAGAAACACTGATGAGATGGCAATCTTCCATGATAAGTCTGAATACATTAGCCTAAAGAGTTGATGAACCCAACCAGTTAGTGCGAGAGGGCATAGATCATGGGGAAACAGAAGGGTTCCAAGGAATAAAAGGTTGGGAATGTCAACCCAAAAAAGGAAGAAATGGCACAATATCATGGGGAACGAACCTGACAAAGAAGCCGACTGGGATTGGAATGGGAGTACAGGTGGGAGATGAAAGGTAAAGAAATGGGTGTGAAAGCCAAATGGCCTTACCAGGCAACAAAAGTCTTAGGAAGGAAGAATCAGATGACATAAGAGGAATGGTAAAGGATTCTGGTAATATTAATAGCATAAATATCTGATTGACGATATCCGCAAGCTAGGAAGAAAAGGAGATATTTAATATACCACATTAACTAGCTATAAAAAAAACAAAAAAGTAGGTGCAGAGTGTGACAGACCAAAACAAGAAGGTGCCAGAAAAAGTAAATCCAATTTTTATTTCTCCTTCATTGTATTTTCTCAGAAGCATTGTCTGGTTAGGAAAAAAAAAAAAAAAGAGTAGAAATTGCCAGCTGAACATAGGAATTTAGCTCTTTGCAAAATAAGGTTTGTACCTCCACAGCAATTAAAGTCAAACCTGATGCCTGAGTAGTTGTGCCATAAGTATTGCCTTCCATAATGGGAAAGTCCATGTCAATACACTGAATTGCAAAGTCCTTCTAAGTTACCGTATAATTTGCTAACAATAAACAAATGAAAACAAAAACTGAAACAGTTGAATGCAAACAGTAAAAGAAAATTGTTGAAAAAGGTATTGAAATGTCAATGAAGTACAACCATAAAGAGTAGTCACATGTGAAAAAATAAAACACACCTAAAGAATGCTGAGAGGGAACATCAGAGGGAACTAGCTGTGCCAACATAGGTGGTACAATACTATTGGTGGAGGGTGGTCACATGCTATATATATGTTCAAAAATGGCACAAAATTTGTGGGATATATACAGACTGGTGCAATGGTCATTAAAATTTCTAGCAATGCTTAGGGGGCAGAAAAAAGATCGAGATAGCTTTGTGTGAGGTAAGACTATCAGAATATATACTATAGTATTCACAGAAGAGTAAAATATAGTAATATCGGCACACAACAGCATCGTTTAATTTCTTCCATCTACATGTACATGGACAAATACTTCCTTCTGGTTGAGAAAACTAGAAAATATTATGTATATATTTAAACTTTTCACTTACAAATTATTTGTTGTCTGGCACTTCGGACTTTGTAAACATCAATGTCTCCTCGTGGGTAGTCATCTTTGTCTATTAAAGATTCTTCCATTCCAACATTATTTTGCTAGAAAATCATAAGTAATATGTATTACTAAAATAAACACCTTTGTCCTGGAACATTTTTTCTGTATTCAGAATATTAATTCAATATCTGTATTATAACTAAAAGTAAACTGAAGCTTAAATAACAATAATCATGATACTATTGGGGCCACCATATTGAATAATTACTTACCATCTCTGAATAATGTCCAACAGATGTCGCTATATGCTAAGATGTATTTTAAGCCCATTATGTGGAAATAAGTGGAAGTAAGGAAATAACATCATTGGAAAGAGTACATAAGGATAATGAATATGATTTCAACAATGAAAGAACACTGTATAGATATCAGGCTTAACTCTAATCTGATGTAGGATTCATACATTTTTATTAAAAGATTCAAGGGCTTTTCAAAAATGTTTCAGTACCAATTGTTAGGTTTCAAGGATGTAAGACTAAAAGTATATCAATACTGTATCTCATACTAAGCTTAGGTGGGCCAATATAATGAAGAATACTGATAAGGATCCTAAAACAAAAATAGCTAGATACTGGATAATATGAGCTGTATAATGCAAAAATTAATACTTGTACAATACATCCTGAGTGTTTCTTCCTTACTTTTCAAGCTCTGTTTAGTACTAAAAAATGGCTGTAACAATACCTAATTATACATGAAAATCATTATTCATTTTTGTTATTGTTGTAAGTTGAACTCGTATAATACTCATTTACAAGTTGTAAAAGAAATGGACCGCTCATGGTGAAAAACAGATGAACACAATAATAAATATTGAGACACAACTTTTGTAACGAAAAAAAAAAATTACTTACCAAGTATCTGAATGTTTTGGCTTAAATTTTTATCATAGAAACGTTATGATAGATAATGGAAACTTGAGGATGACAAAGTAACTTAAAAAAATAATAAATAAACCACGTACTATATTTTATGGTTCTTTGCCAACTTTTTTTAGCTTAACAATTGATTCAACTCATTCAGTAGTACTTTAACATCCTCAATACAGTTAGAAATACTAAGAATGTAATGCAATCTTTACTTTATAAAAGTAAAACTGTTCTGACCTGTGTTTTCTTAATCTTATAAATATTTTTCTCTTCAACTACCTGCAGAATGCAGCATAAAGAACTTGGAAGTCTTCATCTTATCAATCTCCTGGATAATCTTTTAAACTTCAGTAAAACCACCTTTTACCCTTCTTTTCTCAGGAAAAATTAAGAAATCTTAACCCATTCCTGCACTATAACTCTTATATTCCTTCATTTTAGTCATTTCCAATAAGTCAGTATTCATTTTTAGATATGGAGATCAAAACAATACACAGTATACTCAATAGAGCTAGGCGATAAAATTGATTAACTATGTCAGCAATTAGTATCCTGTAAAAAAAGTCAATTAATTGATTATTACTGTTTTTAATTATTCCAACTATCCAACCAATCAAAATACTGCCATTATGTTATTCTTTTATTAAGCACAAAGCTGTTCTTTGGTCACCACAGGTATCAGAACCACATTTTTAAGTGATATAATTTTTTTAGCCATTTGGTGAGAATAACTGACTAATTGGTCATTAAAAAATTAGCAAATTCCACTAAATGCCCAGTTCTAATTGCAAGTGTATAGAGACTATTCTCTTGACTGATAATAAATATTTTATAAACACACCATAAACTTCTACTAGCTTTCCTATTACCACTACTTCAATGGCTTAAGTACCTCATCCACCACAATCCCAAGATACTTTCTTTCAGTCACGAGCTGAATGGGTTCCATTGTATATTAAACTAAATGTGATCCAATTATGATAACCTAAGTGCATTACCTTGCACTTACTAAATGGTTCTTTACAAAATTATTTTACACTTACCAACTGATTCAAGTCATTCAATAGTATCTCAAGATCATCAATACAGCAATTCAAAATTAGTGACAGTGATGTTAATTAATTATAAAAAAAAAAGGAAGTTTAAAGAATAAGCCTCCTGGGCCAGATAATATTTCCCCAAAAGTTTTGAAAGAGGTTAAGACAACAAAATCTAGCAAGCTTTTAGCAAACATTACAAGTCTTTTGTACACAAAAAAAATCTGATTTTTGAATTAAGTATTTTTACTAAAGATTTGTCCATGCATATATATGGAGTCACATTGTTGACTAGCCCAAGTACAAGGTGATTTTCATGCTAGGGTTAAAAATACTTTTATTCATCTTAGTTTTCAAATTTCATTTGCTTGATCTCTAAAACCCGCTAAATTAATATTAAATGTTTTTTAAATAAAACTTTATATCTTATCAGTTATTTTCTCTAGCCTAACTCTATACAGACTTGGCCTATTTGACCTACCTTGTAACCACCACATAAAAAAAAAATCTAAATTTAATTACTCTTTTCTTTCATTTCTAGAATGACTGCAGATTATAACAGAAAACTACAACTGTTTATCCTCTATAGCTTAAGGCTCATGACAGAACTACAGCTGTTTCTACTAAATTTTATTGTTTAATTGTCCTATGAACTGTATCTAACTAATAATATCATAAGTTGTAAATCATTCCACTAATTTGTTGCTCAAGTTACTGAATGATGTAATGCATGAACTACTAGGATCATACCTTCTAGAGAAATTTGTTTGTTATTTTTTCATAATATTAATTAATCTATCCTTTTGTTTCTAATTTTTACATTTTAGGTCATTTCATTACAATAACTAAAAAAATACAAAAAATAAGAACTTTCATATTTGTATGTGGCCTCTTGTTTTTTTTATGTCAGTCCACCAATGAACTTTATGCCTACTTTTTTTTTGTAAAGATAGAACTATTACATTAATTATTTCTTTCAAGTACATGCTTAAGAACATTCATAATGCAAACAACATCCTATATCTATCATAATTTAACTAGCTTTCTTTGGCACAAATCCCTTAAAATAATTTCCTTAGCTACTTGATCAGAACATGGCAATATGGTGTAGTGTGTTTGATAAAACTGCTTGTAGAACACAAAACAACTTTGTAACTAATTTAGGGTTTGACATTAACTTTTTATATCACTAGACCAGTTGGACCAGTTCTTTAAGAAATTACTAGCCCTGACCTTAAAATGGGTTGACTTGTGCAAATGGAAAACTAAAAAATAATCACATATTAGGACATGGTACAGTGGTAGCAAGCTCAAACACAAAGTCTGTTAATAAACAGAGAGCATCAAACAGCAAAAGAAAAACAAATACAAAGTATATAAAAGTAACAAATGATAACTATGGTATCATTTCAGGTCAAGAAAATTAAGAAAACTTGTAAAGATATTTGGTATCCACGATCATGCTCTACTTTGGCACGTCTGTGAATTACAGAACATTTTCAATCACATTTGGAAGAAAAATAAATTAAAAGTTAAAACACTGCCCACCATGCCACCATAATGTTACAGCTCATTCTGCATTATTGTCCATGGAACCTGGCCATTCAATGGAAACTTCCATGAGGTAGTTTTATGTATCTGCATTTAATTGTGCTCTCCAATCAGACTTGATCCTTGTCATTGCAGAAAATCCCCTCTCACAGATTGGACTTGAAACTGGTATATACAAAATGATCTCAGTTAGCATGATGATATTCTTAAAAAGTGCCTTTCAAGTTGGGGTTCAAGAAAATATGATAGAATTCTTCAACACTTGTGCCTCTTGGCTGTCTCTTCATATGGACTTTCAGAGCTAGCCTGTTTCTAATGTTTAATGTCATATCCCATCCTATTTAAAACAGTAGGTAGTATTCAAACAGGTTATTTACTTCTTTTTCTCTATATACTGCAATATAAGCATCAGTTTCTGGAAGGTTGACTAGATAGAGTATTTGCATGTCCTTCATTAGATGGTCAAAATTTGTGTCACCAATCATCTTATTCATATGGTCAATAACCAACCGAATGAAGGAATTTTTTGTCTTGAGCTGTTCCTCTGTTATAGTGGGACCACAAAGTTTCATACCTTGGATTGCATTATCTACCTCTACACTGTCTAGGTACATCTGCAGGTTCTCTCCTGGCCTTTGCTGCAGAGCAACAAGCTGCAGGCAAGATGTTTCAAGGGCATCCACAGCACCAAGTAAACCAGAGTTATCCTTTTGAAACTGTAATGAAAGTTTGCTCAAGACAGATAATACATCCTTTAGAAAGTACATATAGTCTTTTAGATGTTTAAAAATCAGCTTGGCTCAACTTTGAACATCCACTGTCCCACTCATACCCTCTACAGTGTTCTGAAAGTGAGAAATAAACACCAAATACTGCCATAATAGGCATAATGTGGCACCTTCCAAACTTACTGGCTTTATCATCTCCTCCTTCACAGCTTCAGTTAAAATTTGAAGCTCTCTCAATGCTTTTGCACTGCAATAATAGTGCTTGTGCAAATTCAACAAAACAGTTTTAAGATCACGAAAGATCTTTGCATCTTTATCCTTCATTGCATCTAATGCACCAAGTTCCAATTTGTGATTTACACAACACATGGCAACAAGATGAGGCACTTCATTTTTTAAGTTTTACCACACTGTGCTTTTTCCCTAAGTTCATATGGGCTCCATCTGAACTAGTAGCAATTAGTTTTTCATTCCAGTTCCAACCTGCATTGTCCACACTGTCCATTATGGACCCCAATGCTGACAAAACACCTTTAGCATAAGCATGCTCCATGCTATTTATCTTTACAAAGATATTTTTTAGTACACCTTCCACCACATCCCAAGCATACACAATCTCATGTTCACAAATGGACACATCTGTTGCACCATCAAACATTATTGATAAGACCTGTGCATTCTTCAGTAAACTGTGTGTTTCTTGTCGGATATCCTTATATATGAACTGCATAAATCTTCTACAAGCCTGATCAGTCCACTAGCTATTTGACAGCTCAACACCATTTTTAGCTTGTAAATTAAGAAGGCTTGGGTACAAAGTAAAAAGCAGTTCATTCTTAGTATTGAAGTAAGCAGTGTTAAAATAAGTGAACAATTGTGCACTCTCACCTTCATTTAGCCTTCTGATCCAACATCCAGAGGTTGGAAAGCTGGTTTCCTGGTACTAGCACATGTATCTACACCCATTCCCGTCTGATATATGTAACGTACTTGCATCATGTTCCCATAACCAATCTACCCTCCTTCTCAAGCTTTCTACCAGGTAACACAATACATCAGATCTTCATTCTCATTGCACTTTACCCATTTAAATTCATTCATCCACTTAGGATAGAACATTCTTTTCCTTTATTCCTTTTCATCATTTTTTTTGGTTTCATCCCTTCTTTTTGATGTCTTTTTCTTTCCTCCTCCCTTCTCTTCCTCCAAAGAAGTAAAACCAAATTTAAATAAAGACATTACTACTTTATAACGTGAGGTAGACAGCTGTAAAATGGTCAAAAATGTTGTAATAATTTTAATGTTCATTTAATTCATATAATGGAATACTTTTTTCATAATATTCAAAAAAACTTAGAACAATTTTAATTAGCTTTTTATTTCTTTCAATATTTAATATCAAATTGAAAAATAACAAATTGCAAAGCAAAATTTGTAAGGTGGTTGGAACTAAGAACAAACGCCCAAAGTTGAAGTTTAAAGTTAACTCTTTCAGCATGGGCTCGGTCCCTGGGACTGACCTCTTAACCATTTTGTGCTTGTTATAGTTTTCATGCTATAACTTTTAAATTAGTAAGCGTATTTTAACTAAAATTTGGCATATTATCAGTAAACATTACAATGCTTTCATATATAAAATGTCAAGTGATTTTTATGTCTTAAGGTTTGTTAAGCAATGTTTTTGTCCAGCCTTTTTTTTTCTTTTCGCATGTTGCCTACAAGCAAAGTAATTTTTTATTTAAGATTAAAAATACTTTTATGCATAAGAAAATTTTCAAATTTCACATGCAAAATCTTTATAATGTCCAGATAGTTATCAAATGTTTCTTAAGAAAAACAAATTTACATTTTATCTGTTATTTTCACTTACGAATCTCTGTATGGGTCAATCAATTTGACCAATCTTGTAACCACCATAAAAAATTAGGAAATGAATATAAATTCTGCCTCTTTTGTTCTAAAGTGACAACATATTATAACAAAAAAACATAAATATTTAGACTAAATAGCTTAAACCCCATAACATTATACATTTATTATTTTAATTATATTGACCATTCAGCCGTGCCTGGCTCACGATACAGAAGTTAACGTGGCACACAAGCTCTCATGTTACCATATCAAATATTAAAAAACTGACCTTTAGTCTTTACAAAATGACCTGTCTTGGTCGTGTTTTAGTACTTTTATTTTATAAAATACAGTTACACTTCAATTATTATACACTAAATATGTATATAGATTATTACTATTTACAAATAAGTTCTTATTAAACTTATTTTTCTTAAAACACAGAACATTAAATAAAGAAGCAAAGCAAACCATTATCTCTTCTAGTTATGATCTTTGTACTTGGTTGCTGCTTGATGTAGGTTGCGATGAGTTTTAAAATTTTGCACATGGAGGATATGAAATGAAAATTTTTTTTTAGGTTTTATATATATAGTTAAATAACCAAAAATCATAAATTACTATATCAATACCATAGAATTCCACTATAATTTATTAAACTTAGTAACTAAGATGTATTTGGGTCTAAAAGAATATGAAATTTCGAGCAGACTAAAAACACAACCTACCTCCTTAAAATCTTGGTTCGAAAGAAAAAGGTGGCATCCTAACACATGAAAATGGCTGAGAAACCCACTAGGGGACATTCTGAGCTTTCAAATGGTTCTTCACATATCATATATTGAAGTAAGTGTATATAAAGGACCATTTCCAAAAATGGAAAGAGGTGAGCAGGGCCACTGTGTTTGGTTCATTACTAGTGGTATATCAGCAAAGAGAAAAGATAGGAGGTTCTTATTTTATATTCTAGCTCATCAATATCAGTAATTTGAGTTCCTAATTTGTACAAAACTATAGACTTAGTATTTTGACATAACAAACATCGATGTTTAACTGTATTTTTAATATTAACTTTTAAATTAAGAAATTAAATAATGTATAATACTAAAATTTGAATTTTAATATACAGTTTGATACCAAACTTATTGACATAAACTCAAGAAATTGTAGTTCAATAAAATTTTGAATATGAGTCAACAAATGCAATGGCATGGCCTTTGACCTGTCTGGAAAGGGTTAATCTTTAGTTAGGCCTAGACACAAAGATAGAAAACTAATAATGTATAATAAGTGTAGGAAATAAACACGTCTGATTGGTAAGTCTGCTGAGGAGAGTGATTGAAGAAAGGTAGAACTGATGGGACCTACTATGCATGGAGGCTATGTTGCCCTCCCATTGATGGAGGGTATCAGCATAATGATATTATGACATATGCTGGTGCAGAGAGCCTCTAGGGATTGGAGTTTTTTCTAGGCTTGTGGCAGTGTAGGAAATTAATAGGAAGTATGCATGAGGAATAGCTCATTAGTGATGCAAATAGGTAATGAAAAGTCTCTGAAAATAGTCATAAATGAATTGGTTAATTAACATTCATGTGTAATGATGACTATGATCATCAACTATAGTCTTGTTCTACTAGAACCTCTTTCCTGTATGTCTGTTTGAATGAGAATAAGTAAACAATACATTGCAAGAATTGTATTTTTAACAAAAACATTCAGTTTAAAACATTTAGACAGTTTTTGTGACATTGTAAAAGAAATTGTAATTGTGGTTAATAGGAAATTGTCAGCATGAAGACCAATGTCATATGGTAATAAATTTAACGTGACCAGTCGTGCTACCTCAGCACAACCAGAATGGATCAGTTGGGTGTGCCTTAATGTCAAACCCTGATGGTTATTCGTCATTACAGCTTGATTCAATCAAGAAACATGAGGTCAGTAACACTCAGTTGAATTGTGAAAATGCCAGCAAGGCATCATCAAGACTACAACTCTCCCAAAAATTGTACTCTCAATGGATGATAAAGAGACTGACATGATAGAAAAACTGTTTACAACTGCATTCTATGTTGCATATCATAAGAAGACCTACATTGATTTTCCAGGCCTTATGTCACTGTAAGACACTATTTTTGGCACAAAACTAAATGCACACTAGGCAAGTGACAAACAAGTAAGAACATTCATATTTTTCCATTGCTCATGATATACATGAAAATCTTAAGAGATAATACGAGAAAATCTGGACTTTTGGGCTCACTGACAATTCTTGTATTGACACATCTGTGATTGACAAAGAAACTATTAACATTAGAATCCTTAATGAACATTTTTATCCAGTAACTCACTTCCTGTCACTTAGAAATGTGGAAAAAGCTGATGGCAAGGGAATTAAAAGTGCCTTTGTGAAGGCTATGGAAATTAATAGTAACTGTAAAAATTGGAAGGGCCATCTCACAAATGTGACAACTGATGGTGTCCCTGTAATGACAATTGTAAACATGTTATGAACCTCCACTGCACCAACCATTGTCCAGAACTTGCTACCAAAGCATGCATGAAAAAGTTGACATAACATAATAGAACATATACAAATTTTATCACTATGAACCTCTTAACTCCTTGACTACAGGTCTAGGTGCATTGCACTCAGTAGTTACCCACCAAAGTAACTATGGGAGTAGTCATACTACAACTTTTAATAATGTATACATATCTTTATGAAGTTTTACAGATTATCAGTAAACATTACAAAACGTTTTTACACAAAATATCAGATTTTTAAATTAAAGTTCTGTTCATGATTTTTTTCCTTTTGGAGTGTTGACTATCTAATATGTAAAGTAATTTTATTTTGAAATTAAAACACTTTTCTTCATATAAAAATTGTTATTTGCATAATTGCTATAACCTCCTCGATAACTATCAAATGTTGGTTAATTTGACTGAACCTATAACCACCATAAAAAATTAGGAAATAGATCTAAATTACCTTTTTACTTTCTAAAATGACTGCAAATTGTACCAAAATACCTCAAATGTTTATTCTAAATAGCTTATATCTAGTAACAGGACACATATATTTATATTTATTAATTTTTGTTTTATCAAACTTTGAACCATGTCTGACTAATAATATCATCACACAAGTTGTAAATTACTGTACTGTATTGAATAGCATAAAAACAAGCCTTTACAAAGTACAAATGTCATACTCTTCTTAGTCTTAGTACTAGCATACCAGTATTCTGTAAAATACAATCACATTTTGGTTAACATACATTACATATGTATATATGTTATTCCTACTTATAAATATATTCTTAAATTTCAATTATTTTTCTTAACCCTTTGACTTCTGGTGAATTCTAAATTCCATTCTCTGCATGTCACAAAGTGTTACTGAGTTTCATTCAAAATTTAATTAAACCACTTTACTATCAATGTATTTTAATGAAATCATTATTATCAAGTATCTTATAAATCAAAGTTTTATATTATCTAAGTTTGATTCTTCTATTTCAAAAGAAACCTCTAAAACAAATAACTGAAACTTCAGTTTTGTTGTCACATGATGAGCATACAGTTAAAAATATCCGAGCTTTAGTTTTTCTACTTCTTTTCAGTTTAGTCGAGTACCCCTATGATGTCTAGATGAGCTTGTATACATAAAAGCTCAAATTCTAAACATTTAACCTTACAACTGGATCTTTTGTAAGAAGAAGCTATATATCTTTCTCTCCCTCTGATAGAAGCCATGCTCACTTTCAAAAGTGGAAACAATATTGCTAAGTGCCAGTTTTAACTTAAATAACATACTTATAACCAACTGAAAGAGCTTTTTTCAGATTATAATCTCTCAAGTAAATAAGCAAGCTTAATTGGCCACTATATATTGTTGGACCATCATCTGCTAGCACTCAAGTTTATTTTTTTTCTCGCCTTATATCAGTTACTTTGATAGAGCAGTTAAACTGTGTTTAGGTTTTACTTTAATATTTTACTTAATTATGTATAACTTGTGTTTTAAAATTCATACTTGAAAGGTTTAATGATTTTGTAATGTATTCTAAATTCGCCCTGCTCCACAAGGGTTACTTACTAAGTGAGTGCAAAAACATTTTGCCAGAGGCTAATGTATCTCTGATGATGATACCATTATATCACCCACAGGCACCTATTGACATGTGTTGACATAAATAATCAACAGTAAAGAACAGGAAATGAAAATAAAACATTAAAAATATACTATAAGTGAAAAGGTAAAAAAGACATGAAATTATGCCCTTGTAATAATAATCATATCCTCTTTAGTTTTAAACAAAAACAATTAACGTCTTTTAAAAATTGGCATTTTTAAATTTTAGAACTTTTACTTTTAGAGGTCGGTTTGACCATTTGGTAAATTGTTAGCCAGAATTGAGGCTAGGTCACAGGAGCTAGTTTAAGCTAAAGCTAGTACAATATAATACAGAAAAAAATGCACTTAACAATAACATTGTCACTAACACTAACAGTGAAGTTAAAGTGATTTTTATTATAAATTTTAGGCCTAAATTGCTACTGCTGTTAAACTTTAAAGACTAAATCAATAAATGTGTCAGACTAAATACTAACATGACTTATTTTAATTCAAGCATCTGCTTTTTAACTTACAGATTTCAGAATTTCATTTAACAAAGAAATTTCGTTTTCAATGTCCTCTTTTTTCTCATTAACTTCAGAAGATTCTCTCGCATCGCCTCAGTTGATAACGTCATTTTCATCGGTTTAAACCTTACTTAGTAGATCGAACTTGAACTCTTGCTACCCTGTTTCCAATCGTGCAATCAAACACCT
>NW_013668709.1:73852-74979 GCF_000517525.1 Limulus polyphemus
AGGATCTTGACTTTTCCTGGCAACTCTAGTCTGTTCTAGGCGCCCTCTTTTTTTTTTATATATAAGCTCGGCAAATAAAGCAGAGATAAAATTGCAGATAGATAGATATAGAGACAGATAATTGAGTCAAGCGAGCAGCAGTGACTGTAAGTAAAGTCTGAATCATTTTGAATTGTAGGGTGTGTTTAAGTTAAAGTGACTGGGGAAATTAAGTGTATTGCAAAGTTGTATAGAGAAATAATAAACTAGTTTTATTTAAGAAAGGACTTGTATTGCTGAAGTTCTTCGGAAATAATTTTTACGGAAATTAACAAACAACAGAGACATAGCAAATTGTTGTCAGGAGTGGGATAAAAAAAAAGAAGAAAAATATGGAAACGAGAGATGGCAAATCAAATTACACCTTAGCAGATTTGATGGCAGCAATACAAAAACCGCAAAAGAAACAAGAGGAGAGATTACAGCAGTTGTTGGAGGAAAAAGAAAAGAAACAAGAAGAGAGACAACAGCAGTGGCAAGAAAACCCGCAACAGTGACAGCTCGAACAGCAAAATAAACAAGAGAGACTACAGCAGTGGTTGGAGGAGAAAGAAAATAAACAAGATAAGAGATTACAGCAGTGGCAACTGTAACAAGAAAGGAAACAGGAAAAGTCTCCAACAGTTACAGGAAAGTCAACAACAGTGGCAAGAAGTACAAATTGAAAACATTAGTAAATTTCAAAGTGAACTAAATACATTAAAGGATGATTTACTCTCTTTTACACAAGGAGGATATATTAGCCATGGACCTAATCAGCCTCATACAATTGGAAGCCCCTTCCAGACCCCACAGCTAAACCCTAATGGCATCTTCAGTCCTGTCAGAAGTCACATTCAGAAGTCAGCAATAGGGGTGATCTAGTACAAAGGAAACCACAGGAATTTGATGGGAAGGCACCGTGGAAAGCATATAGAGCACAATTTGAGCTACTGGCAGAAATGATTGGATGGACAAGAGAGCAGAAGGCAGTGTACCTAGCAACGAGCTTGAAGGGACAACCACTGGAAATACTTGGACAGTTGTCAGCAGAGGACAGGTACAACTATAGAGCACTGGTAGCTGCTCTAGAACTCAGATATGGAACC
>NW_013668709.1:75871-76907 GCF_000517525.1 Limulus polyphemus
TCCATGAATGCTACAAGTTGTTTGGCATACGAAAGACCAGAACAACGCCATTTCACCCACAGTCTGATGGAATGGTAGAAAAATACAATTGGACACTGGGACTGAAATTGACAAAGTTTTGTAATAGTCACCAAGATGACTGGGATGTCTTACTCCCTCCACTGTTGATGGCCTATAGAACAGCAGAGCAGGAAGCCACTGGATACCTCCAGCAAAGTTGATGTTTGGTCGGGAACTTAGGTTGCCAGTGGATCTGTTAACAGGACGCCCACCTTACGAAGAGTTGCCTGAAAATGTGTCAGAGTTCGTGAAAGTGTTATCGGAAAGGATGGATAATATTCAACATCAAGTGTGTTCAAATATGAAAACGTCTGCTGATTCCATGAAACTATGTTATGATAAGAAGTCTACTGAAGTCAGCTTTGTACCAGGAGACAAGGTGTAGTTGTATAATCCCAGGAAGACCAACGGGAAGTCTCCTAAGTCGTCTTCTCCATGGAAAGGCCCATATGACATAGTGGATCGTTTCTCAGACGTGACCTTCCAAATAAAATGTGGTCGGCGAGGTAAGCCAAACGTGGTGCATGCCAACAGGCTTTGGCGTTATCATGATCCAGGATATTTCAGTTGGGATGAAGTGAACAATGGAACAAAAGATGCCGCTGAAGATGTCTCACCTGGAAAGGCCACTGTTGAAGAAAAACTCTACTCGGTTTTGAGAAGGGAAACAGTGAAGCCCTTCATGAAGTTACTACCACTGATGTGACTATTACCAATAATAGGACATTTCCTGATGGAGCAGATGAACTTTATGTGAAGCAGAAGCCAACAAGATGGAGACCAGTATGGAAGAAGATACGTGTCTTAAAATTAAGAAACTTTGTTGAATTTTAATTTTGTGTTTGTAAATTATGTACATTTAATTAAGTTATTGTTAATTATCTATTGGTTTAATGTAAGTGGCTATTGTTCGGGGAGAACAATTCTAAGGAAGGGGCAGTGGTACGACAGCGGAAGACGCGCGATTCGGGAAACC
>NW_013668709.1:77832-86660 GCF_000517525.1 Limulus polyphemus
CTTTATGTGAAGCAGAAGCCAACAAGATGGAGACCAGTATGGAAGAAGATACGTGTCTTAAAATTAAGAAACTTTGTTGAATTTTAATTTTGTGTTTGTAAATTATGTACATTTAATTAAGTTATTGTTAATTATCTATTGGTTTAATGTAAGTGGCTATTGTTCGGGAAGAACAATACTAAGGAAGGGGCAGTGTTACGACAGCGGAAGTCGCGTGATTCTGGAAGCATGCGCGCTGGAGTTTCTAGAAGGATCATGTCTCTTCCTGGCAACTCTAGCCTTTTCTACACACCCTCTATTTTAGTATATAAGCAGGAAAATAAAGCGAGATAATGAATTGAATTGCAGACAGGCAGAGATAGTGATGGACAATTGAGTCAAGCGCGGTAGTGACCGTAAGTAAAGTGTGTGAATCGTTGTTAATTATAGCGTGTGTTTAAGTTAAAGTGACTTTGGAAATTAAGTGTATTGCAAAGTTGTATCGAGAAATAATAAACTAGTTTTAATTAAGAAAGGACTTGTATCGCTAAAGTTTCATCGGAAAGAAATTATACGGGAAATTAACAAACGAACAGAGACGTAACAATATCATTCAACCTACAACCGCTGATTCAGTGAAATTTGCTCATGTCTAATTCCCAAGTCACTTAACTGAGGAGAGAGAGTACCCGGTAGAAGGGAAGCGTAGACAACTGATGTTTGTCGAAATGGATTGGCGCCTGATTAGTATGCATCCATGTATTTACCAAACTTTCAGGCTATTGTCAATCAGAGCTCAGCAACATCAGCTCTAGTGAAGACTATCAATAACTTGTAGAAATGAGTTAAAACGTTTTTTAAACTACATTCTAATTAAAAAATATTAAAACACGATAACACAAAACATCTTTGATAACGTTTCGGAATTTCCTTAAATTCCATCATCAGTGTTAGTATATAAAAAAACATTGTTCTTAATATTCCAACTACAAAAAACAATATTAGCATTGAGCGATTAAGATAAACTATCATAGACAAAAGCTAAATATAAGTATAAACCCCGAGGATCCGGAATTGATTACATTAATGACAAGGAGGAGTTGATATTATTATTTAGTGTTGGGTGATCATTAAAAATGGAGAGGCTTTCTTTAATAAAGAGTTCGTAAGCTGTGGTTTCGAAGTCGATAATTTTAAAGTTTTCTAGAAGTATGGGGTGGTTGTTGTTCTTATTGTACAATCGGATACAAGACTCAGGTGGATTACTTAGCTAACATCCACTTCTTGCTGAAATTCCCGTGTGCTCGTGTGCACGTATTTGTAAGTGACGTGTAGTTTTACCAATATTGGTAAATCACTTCATTTTAATGGTCATCTTTATGACCAGATAGACGGAGTAGCGATGGGATCACTTCTAGTTCCGACCCCTTGCAAATATTTTTCTATGTTATTACGAAAGTTAAAGGCTGGATAACTGCCCCTTTATTACAAACCAGTATTATATAGAACGTACGTTGATGATACTTTTCTACTTTTTCACAACACTGATCATGTAAAGAAGTTTCTAGAATGCCTAAACTCGCAACATCCATTTATAAACTTTACATATGATGTGGAAGAAAACAATAACTTAGCTTTTTTAGACGTTCAAATAAACAAAATATACAATCTATTTGCCACATCTATTTACTGTAAGAAACCATTTACTGGCTTATACCAGACTCCTTCAAATATAACCTTGTTCTAAATCTTTTAAATAAAGCATATAATATCTATACTGACTACTTCTGTCTTCACTCAGAAATTTCAAACATTCATAACATTTTACAAACTAATGGTTATCCCCTTAATTTCTTGCACGAAAAATGTTTGACAAATAAAATAGAACCTACCAAAAAATCACACACTGTCTCAAAATATCCATTAGTTCTTATCATTCCTTTCATTGACAAACAAAGTTTTAAGCTCAAATATCAAATTTAAAAAATGATCAAAACATATCATCCAGAAATTAATCTACTTTTAGTATTTACGTTAACATTTAGAATTAAAAATATGTTTAAAACCAAAGACACTCGCGGGTCATAAATACACTTATGGTAGCTATAAAGCTACTTGTATTGGTAAAACTAGACATCATATGCAAATACGTTCACACGAGCACATGGGAATTTCAGCAAGAAGCGGATGTTAGCTAAGTAATCCACCTGAGTCTTGTATCCGATTGCACAGTAAGAATAACAACCACCCTGTACTTCTGGAAAATTTTAAAATTATCGTAAAATTATTCTTTATTAAAGAAAGCCTCTCCATTTTCAATGATCACCCAACACTAAATAATAACACCAACTCCTCCCTGTTGTCATTAATGTAATCAATTCCGGATTGTCAGTGTTTTTATTTGATATTTATTGTTATTTTAAAGATACAGTGATTATATTTATATTTAAGCCTTTTTCTATAATAGTGTTATTTATTAAACATGTGTATGCCGCACGTTTTATCGTACATTTCATTATATTGTTGCCATTCAAATCTGTTCTTTCTAAACTTCCGATTGAATACGAAAACTCGCTCATTGCTAATGTTGTTTTTGTAGTTCGAATATTAACGCTGATGATGAATTTAAGGAAATTCCAAATCATCCGTATTACCTTGTTTTAAATATTTGTTATAAAACTTCATTTTCCATCCGATGAATCATTCTAATTAACATTTGAAATAATTTTCCATGCCGTTTATTTTCTATAGGTGGTGCTTTTCACTTCCCTCTATTAAACACACGGTCTGCATCTGTTTGCTTCATATCTGTATTTTGTAATGAAACAACATTAAGAAAATATTCAGTGAAACTGCTTCCTTATTTAAAATACTTCGTTTTGCATGGCACAACTATATAAGACACTGGGTACACCACATGTACCATAATCAGTATACCAACAGTATAAGGCTTGGAGGGCACTTGTCTAACTACAAGAGAACATGTAATTCTTCAATGTAACCAACATAGAAGGGACCTATTTATTTCACATGGCTACACTCTTATTTATGGAATGTGTCGTCGAAAAAGACATTTAAGTTTTGAAATAATTTGGTTAGTTTTATAAGAGTTTCAGTAGGGGAGTTTGGGGATCCATTTTCTCTAGGTATTGCTGTTTGGCTTTGAGTCCATCTACATATCAAATAGAGGTACACAGTAATACTACTTCATGTGTGAATACAATAATAGAATCCAATCTTTTTTAATCCATCATTGGTGCCTTGAATGTAAATAGAGAGCTGATGAACTAAGAGAGTTAGGATGAAATCAAGTTGTCAATAGGAATTTAACGAACTAAAGAAGATAGGAAGGAGTGAAGGTAACCAGAAATGAGTCAAGTAGGGTAGCTGCATGTAGAAACTATTAGTCTATCAGGACTGTCCGGCTATTGTATCTTAGCAAGAAGATAGAATACAGAAAGTGTAGGGTATTTTACAACAAAGTTCTTAGCTGTTAATAGAAGATCATTACTTCTTATCAACAGTTCTATTGTGGTACAGACTGTCTGCTGATATTCATCAATAGGATTATTATCACAAATAGCTTATGACGATTGTTCTGATAGTTGTCAGTGAGCTTCCTTTGTCAACTGTTTTATTACAACGTCGTCACGGCAACGAAAATTATGTGAAGCTGTTACTTCGTCTTTAGTGAGGTTTCTAAAAGGTGCCATAGTAGTGAAATCCAAGTTGTACATTTCCTTCGGACATTTTTCTATGTAGTAATCGATAGGAATAAATTTCCCAGGTGGGGGTATTCATGTGCTCATTTGTTTCTGTACTGAGATGGAAATGACTTGCGTTGTTAGGTGGCATAGGTTTTTCCTGTCTTGATTGATATTTAGTTGAAGTGTAGAAATGTGTTTGAAGACCCAAACGATGAACAGAAGTTTGACAATGTAGTACAAGCATGACATCTAAATATCATTCAGCTTAGAAAGTAAGTAACATCACTTCCTTTCAGTCCATGATTGTGCAGATAAGCGACTGTCCTAATTGTCATGATCGAGTTGTAATTCTATAATATTCTGCATACAGTGTGTTTCTAATACTCTATAGCTTGGAAACCAAGAGGTCATGCTTTCCTTTAGTTCAGCAATCTTTCAACTACCTGACCATCCTAATTTTGATGATTGAGTAATACTCATATAAATAATCCACACAATCTGCTGGACCTCACTACCCAATAGCTCAGAAAGCAAGAGATATTACATTCTTTCAACCATCAGGCTCTCAATGTAATAGTTTTTTGCCAGCCAGAGCTAGCAGTCGCTTTCATTTACAGTGATGCCTCATCTGTGTCATCAAAATTACCAGAGAAATATTTGCAGCTTCCTGTCCTTTATCAGGCAGATCAAGATGAATTGAGACTGTGTTCTCATGTTTCACTGACTCATCGGTTTCTTCTTCAGACTCCTGGTCAAATCAATGATCAAAGGGCGCGTCTGTGATGCATGGACATAGCTTATGACGTGCTCCATGCAGTTTCACATGCCTCGCATCTGCTGTAGCTCATACACCAGAGGGCCAACTTGACAGAGTATTATGTACAGACCAATCCAGCTGATTCAGCTTTAGGGTAACTAGTGCACAACAGAACCATATTCAGTCACGACATTGGAACATTCATTTTTTCACTGTTCAATCATGACACTTCTTTTATTATCATTGTTAGCAAATTCATGTGCATTAACGATTATTGGTTTAGCCATTCTATATACTCTTGGGAAACTTATACCTATTGCAGAGCCCAAAAATGAGCAGGTTTGGCAAACAGTCTGTTGATCCATATTCAATTTCTCTATTGGCCATCATTACATACGGCAGTGTTTGCTCCAATCTGTTTTGCTGAGATTAACAAACTTTGCAAGCATCCACTTAGCAGTTAATTATACACATTCTGCCAAACTATCGAAATGGAGTGATAAGGTAAAGTACGAGTCTTCATCACCCCTAAAACTTTACACAACTCACTGAACAGTTGGCTATTGAAGTTATCTCCTTTTTCTGTATGGATTTCTGCAACAATTTTTTGTCTAATGAATCCATAATGGTGTGTACTAGTGAATCAGTCAATGGATAAGCTTCTAACCACTTAGTAAAAGAGTCTATGACGATGAGTGTGTGGTAAAGATCACTTGCAGTCTCTGGGAGTGAAACAGCGATATCCTTTGGAAAGGAGAACCAACAGTTCTTTGTTGAAATTTACAATGTCTCAGCCAGTTTTACCTGCAGGCAGCACACTCCTTACAACATTCACAACAGTGTAGAAAATCTTAACTCATCTGCAGATAGAAGAACTGCTGTAAAATGTTAATACACGTGCAGGTCACACCTTGATGCCCTCCATTCTTTGTGAAATGCAAAGTTCAGAGTAATTCTAGCCACAGAGCTTTGCGAACTATTGGCTGCAGCACTATTGGAGTACCACGTCTCATGAGCTGGTAGCAATGTTCTTCCTCTTGTAAAAATGTCACAGGTTACATATATCGGTGCTAAACTCCTCTACTTCTGCTGGTCGGACTTGACCTTACTGGACAGGAAGGAGCACTCAAACTAGGTCATGGTCTTTCAGCTGCTTGTCTCGGATCTCCTAAAGCATTAACTTCTGCATCCATCCTTTGGTGGCATTATCCACCTCATGACTATGATTTGCTATGGCTAAAAATTGCCATGCTTTTAACTTCCACATAATTTCTATCGTTAGGACGTTCTCTGAATGGTCAAGTCTCACCATGAGGTGAGAGTTTGTCCATATTTTCATGTTGCAGGCCCATGCAATGAACTATGACAAAGCTATATTCTTGCAATGTCGTTATTCAATGAATTATCGTCCCCTCCAGATTTTAAAAGTATATTAACCACTTCAATGAAGCATGGTCCACCTAAACTGTGATATATGTAGTGATAATAGTGTTTTATGTATTCAACCATACCAAGCAGTTCTTTCTTTGTTGTACAGTATTGTATGACTAGCATACATGTTTGCTGACAATTTTTCTGTTTTGTTTTTATGAAGTTAGGATATCACAGTTAGTGTGTATGATGGATATACTGTGTTGAAAAACTTCAATAAGTGGGATTATTTTCGAGTGTATGATAGAATTCTTGCTATGATAAGTAACAAGTTAAGTGACTTATATTATAAGTGGAATGTAAGTATTTCTGGCTCTAAAATTCATTTTAAAATTGAGATTTCCTAATGATAAGTTAATTGCTGATATTATTAAAAACACATAGTAAACAGGTGCTAACTCACTTAAGAAATGCCAAAACATTACATTAAAAATTTGCCACAAGTAAATTATATTTGTCATAAGACATTAGTATTACGCCTATTATATTTTTAGAACCACATTTTCTATTTAATCCCATATAGGTTTTCATGAATTAGAAGGTTGTATAATACTAGTATTCCAACCACACTAAATCTGTCACAATTATTGCCAACGATGCATTTCGCTCAATCCAGAACACTAGTTTACATTACAATATAGGTAGATGATTGACTTTCACGTTAATTTAACTCTCGCTATTTAGATATCGTATAAAAATATTTACTAAAGTTGTATGTACAAATGAAAATCAATAGTACTATTGTGTATTCAATATGTAATGACAAGTTGTTTTAATAAGTAAAATTTATATATCGAGTTGTGTTATAGTTTGACTATTTGTAATGTGTACTTCATGACTTACTCAAGCAATTTTACATATATTAGTTTAATTTAATCTCTGACCCGGCATGGCCAGGTGATTAGAGCGCTCGACTCACAATCTGAGGGTCGCGGGTTCGAATCCCCGTCACAACAAACATGCTCGCCGACTTCAGACGTGGGGGCGTTATAATGTGACAGTCAATTCCACTATTCGTTGGTAAAAGAGTAACCTAAGAGTTGGCAATGGGTGGTGATGACTAGCTGCCTTCCCTCTAGTCTTACATTGCTAAATTAAGGACGGCTAGCGCAGATAACCCTCGTGTAGCTTTGCGCGAAATTCAAAAACAAACATTAGTATATTTATTTTATATTTAGTGTGCTTGTCATTCAGTGGCACAGCGGTATGTCTGTGGACTTACACCGCTAGAAATTGGGCTTCGATACTCGTGGTGGGCAGAGCCCTTTGTGTACAAAATAACGAGTACTCTTAAAACATTTTACAACTAGTAATTATTAATTATAGAAACCTAAGTATTTCTTCACATGTGGTGTGTGTTTTATTTATTTTTTACTTTATTTGATAATTCCGCTGGACGGCCTAAAGGTCAAGTATAATGAAAATAAAATATTTTACAACAACCAATCATTCTCCACATTAACCTAAATGTGCTTTTATATATATTTGGTATTAATTTATTTATTTCGCTTGATAATTGGGATTAGAAGACCGAACGCTCAAATATAAGGTAAAAAAACAGCATTTTACAGCAATAAATTATTCCTCATACTAACTTAAGAGGCTCTTTTCGTTTGGTTTGCTTTTTATTTTTGTTTCACATTTTTATTTTTGTTTCACCGGCCGTTGGACGGTCGAAATCTCAACTATACTGAAAACAGAAGATTTTACGAATACTTTGTTATTCTTCATAGTAAATCGATTGGATATTTAGATTTTGACATTTTTTTGCCTTTATGTTCTTGGGAAGGGTATGTAACAGCCCTCTGCGACGTGAAATATTCATAAGCTCGGACTATAAAGATATGTTCAAATTGGAAATTTTGATTCTCTAAGACTGGATATGGATCGATGTTTGGACAGTAGGGTTATTCAGAAAGAGACCTGAACAAGACATGCGTTACAGCAGTGGTATTCAAAACATCACAGGCAAAACCACACACACTTGCCCCAGACAACAATATACACAACATATTCAAGTAGCTGGAGAAAGAAACAAAGTTATACTGATCAAGCCACCAGAAACTACTGGCGGGTTATGGAAAACATGTAGTGGCGGGAATGTTCATAACAACCTTACAACGGAGCTTATTGCAATGAAAACTACTCTGTAGTGCCGTTGTAAATATTATTGGTCGTTAGATAGAATACAAATGGACTGTAATAACGATGTGAGGCTCCCAAATCATTTTCAGAATCTTAATTCCTTTTGAAGTTATGAAAAGTTTTGACATAGAAGATTTTACAGTTTTTTTTTTTAAACCCGATATTTAATGGAAAGTATGAAAGCATCTATCACCATTTCGAAGAAATAATTTCTATCTCGGGTTGCCTTTATTGAGTTAAAAGTTATTTTCATCTACTGTGAGATGCCATGGTAATGACGTACAGTCTGCAAGAAACACTAAGCCAGCATTCATTAGAAAGTGCAAGAACATGAAGAGAAACTCATCACAAATAAAGTAAATTTAAAGCACATTTCTTCATAGAGATTTTTGTCTCTTCATATTTGAATTTTTGATTCAACATTGCTTGAGGTACAGAAAACCTCTGAATGTTATATTTATCAGCAATAATCAATCAGAAAAACGATAGAATAGTGAGTTAAACGGTGCTCGAGGCTCTCGAGTTCATATTTTTAAATTTTTTTATCACGATTGTAAATGGAATTGAAATTACAACATATCATTAACAGTTCGCAGTCTGATCAATTAATTTTATAATGTTTCACTATTAGTTACAATATCGAGTGATAAGCAGCAATAATTAACTAATCGTATCGTTCATTAACTATATCGTGACTCTCATAATCTTTTGCTACATTAATAGTGTTGCGTCAGCGAGATCACGTGACTAGTATCACGCCACGTCCTTCTAGAAATATCCTGTTCCTTCATGAATGCTCTAACGTTTAC
>NW_013668709.1:86734-89624 GCF_000517525.1 Limulus polyphemus
CAGAAAGAGTAAACCAGTTTTATTTAGAAAGGACTTGTGTCGCTAAAGTTTCGTCGGAACGAATTTACGGATAATTAACTAACGACTGGAGGAGTAACAATATTATCTGTACCTAACCGCTAGGGAAGCTTGTGTTAGTTTTATCATACACACATATTTGCTCAAAATATAAATAATTAGCTAGAATAATAAATAAATAATAAACACAATCATAACCATGAAAAAAAAAACAAAAAAAAAAAACAGAACGCAAGATGATATTGTTATGACAGCGGAAGTCACGTGACGCTAGTAACACGTCATGATATTCTAGAAGGATCATGTCTGTTCGTGACAACTCTTGTTTTTTCTACGCGCCCTATATTCTTGTATATAAGTGCGCCAGATAAAGCGAAATTAATTAAGTGGAATGGAATTGCAGACGGACAGAGACGGACAATTGACTCAAGCGCGGTAGTGACCGTAAGTGAAATGCGTGGATCGTTGTGAATTATAGCGTGTGTTTAAGTTAAAGTGACTGTGGAAATTAAGTGTATTGCAAAGTTGAATTGAGAAAGAATAAACTACTTTTATTTAAGAAAAGACTTGTATCGCTGAAGTTTCTCGGAAAGAATTTCTACAAAAAAAAATTAACAAACGACCAGAGACGTAACAATATCTTAATGTTGACGTTGACCGATGAGCTTTGAAGACTGCTTCACGGTGTTTGCATTTCATTACAGTTGTATCCATTTAATTAGTAAGGCAGTGCTTCCAGACTTCTGGGCGTTTTTCTTTTGATGGAACTCATTCACAATCCATTCTTACATTATTTCTCTCTCTCTAACAATATAAGAATGAAATAAAAAAGTTTCCAAAATGTGTTTGCACACGAAGCTTATGTTTATAGCCGTATACTCCATTGATCTCCAAGACAAATGTGTGAAAATCGATCACAAATTCTGGTGACGTCATGTAGCGAAGTAAACCTCGTAACAATCACAATGGATATATCAATGTAGTTTAGAAAAAATGTATCGAAAGGGCACTGAGAGATTCAGAACAGACGTTGTGATTTGAACCGTAGAGTATTTTCCTGCGTGGTTGTCACTAGTAAAGAGTAAAAGGTGTGTTACATTTTTGGCTTATAAACCTAGCGCAAATATCAGACCAAACTTACCAAGTTATGTTTCTAGGTATGACTTTTCTTGTTTAAAAACGTGGCACACAGAAATTGAAGTTTTAATTCTACCTTTGCTATCTGAACCTTCGTGATCTCAATTTTAGAGGTCTGTTTGACCTTGGCAGCTTTTAGGATGGACTTATCCAAGTTCTTTCACTTTAAGATGGACTTTGATAAGTCTTCGAACTCAATAACATAGACACAAATGCACAGTGCCTTGAATTATTCACAAAGTAATGTGAAAAAGAGTTAAAGACACATTATATCGAGAATTGAAGCTCTTCTTCTAAGTATGGATAGCTGATTCATAGTTTGCACATCGATCTAGTTTGGTTTAGTTCAAACAACTAGGAAGGAGCAGATCAGCCAGTTTATAGATGCAAAAAGGTGCCACATTCAAATGCCGCATTACAGAATTTGTGGTAAAATGATGATGAAAACATTTTTTTTATTAATTAATGATTAAATTCGAAACAATTATGAACTGATTGACTAATTAATCATGACCATGCCCTAGTTATTAGGCGTTGCCCATTGCCTTCTTTGCACCCGCACACAAATATTTAAAGAACTTGCTCTGAAACTCTAGAATCCAAATGATCAGGCAGAGCCATTACACTGTAAATTGAAGCTTTACAGTATTTTTAGTATCAAATGTACGACAAACATGCCCCCCCCCCCCAGTGGCACAGCGGTACGTCTGCGGACTTACAACGCTAAAAACCGGGTTTTGATACCCGTGATGGGCAGAGCACAGATAGCCCATTGTGTAGCTTTGTGCTTAACTACAAAAACAAACAAAACAGACAAACATGGAATTTATTTAGCTCAAGGCATTTATTATAGATTTATTATTTTTCTCTAAAAGCATCTGTTGAATGTGTTATTTGTTTCTTTTTATTATTTTTAACAGTTTCGAGTGCTTTATAAATGAGATTTCTAATTGTATTTACTAATAGATTAGTGTCAAACAAATATTCTTGCTTCATTGTCATGAAATAGGAATTTTCAAACATTTGTGTCCAGAGAAAAGCCGGATATCATCAATATTATTTTTCAAACGTTCATAAATGAAATTATTTCATATACTTGACAATTATTACCAGAAATGATTTTCCAATATGCTTGGAAAGAGAAATTGAAACAGTATCAGGTATTACAAAATAGTTCTCATCTAACAATAGATCTATTAAATTTTTCTTAGTATTATGAAGAGTTGATGGGTTTAATAATAGTACCCAGTTAAAGTTTACCATGACATTTTTTTTTTTCTTAATTAGTTTTAAAACATATGTATTTTATATCTGTTTTGCAAGTAAATTATAGTTAACTTTTTGGAAATGTATTTAACTATTTGTGTATTAGAATGTCGATAATCTGTTCTTGTATACAACATATGCATTCACTTCACAAAATATCAAATTAGCATCTCAAAGAAAACCTTTAATCGAAATTTGACTTTTTTATTACATCTGTTAAAAAGAAAATTTTTTACCATTATATTTTCTTCAGCTGATCATAGAATTACCGCTTTCCATTTTGATTTTACTTTACTTAGAATGCCTATTCACTTTAGTTAAGGCTCCAGTGTTGACATACTCATGATGAGACTGTGAATTTTTGATAGATAGTGATGCCAGCGCAGGGGCGGATTGGGATGGCTAAGTGGCCAGGGACTGGGATCACAGAGTGGCCCTGGACGGGTTTTCTGTTAAACTTTTTATTCCG
>NW_013668709.1:90539-93575 GCF_000517525.1 Limulus polyphemus
TGGAAATGTTATTGAAAATACATAGTAGTATTTTTTAAATGTTAATTGAAATACGTGAATATGAATAAATAATATTTTTTATATTCTTTCATATGTTTTTGCCCAGTAAATTTGAGTGTGGTCATGAATAGTGGGTCGCGATTCTAACAAGTTTGGGAACCCCTGACCTAGAGCATTCTACCATCATGTTCACAGGATTATATGGGGCAGTTAAGGTCTTCTTTAGTTGATGCACATGAGTTCGTGCCAGGAAAGGATGCCGCATGGCATAAAATATGTTATGATAAGACATTTGTGGAATCAGCATTCCAGTATGGTGACTTGGTGTGGCTTTGGTACATGCCAGTGCCATGAAAGCAACTCATTTCATGCTCAACAAGTCTAGTCGTCTGACAAATTGGTATGTTGATGTTAGAGCTACAGCAGTCACGTGGCGTATGTAAGTGTGTGGAGGAAGTTAACAAGTTAAAATGACATATTGCTGGAAAGCCTATTGTGCACTGGCAAGACCAGGAATTAGAGGCTAAGATTGATGACTCAGAGGATAATGAAAGTACTGTTTCATATCATTTTGACTTACCTGCTGAGGACGAAGATGCTTAAAGTACTTATCTAGTTGTAAAAGGTGAGTCAAATGAAGAAGCTCTTGGAGAAGAGGTGCAAGATAACTTTGATTGCCAGCCAAGATTATTATAACAACCTACTGATCGAAGCAACTTGGAGTAACTACCAGATCAGCAGCCAGGATGAGCTTAATGGCTCAGAGATGGCAGCACATTACACTACTGTAACTATTGAGATATAGCTAGCTGGAGTGGCCCATGTTGGTTTTCATGGTAATGGTACAAGAACTACTGTATATGTATACTGAATAAAGTTACTAGTTTATATAGTGATATATAATGTTGAGATATGTACATGGAAATCTATGTATATGAAGAAATATATGTATGTGTGTGGTCTTGTGTATATATATGGACGTTTCATAAAGTTATTAAAGGGTATTGTATGATATCAATTAATCAGTTACATAGAGAATACAATCATCAAGAAACACGCGAATGTGAATAAAATATCTGATCTGGATTTTAAAGTTTTGAGACAAGATTACTGATTTGTGAGACACTACACCTCACATTTTCATTGTTATTGTTTCATTTTCAAAAATGAACTATTAATCAAGTAATTGAATTTAATTGAAAAATATAAGAGTAATGGAGCTGAACCTCATTACATTTGGGGAAAACACAATTTGATCTGGTATTTTTAGTAATTGTTGTTGCTGTTTTTTAATGCCCAATAGACTGTTTGCGCTCTGTCCACTGTAGGGCATGAAACTCCAGATTTTAGCATTGTAAATTTGTAATCTTATTATTACCCATAGGAGGTTTTTTTCAGTAATAGTAGTGATGATATCTTTGATTGCATCAAACTAAAATACTCATGAGTGAGTGAAATTATCTTTATAAAGTAAAACCCAGAAATAGTTATACCAATGGTAAACTTTGTGACCCAGTGTTTCATTTGGTTATAAATGAATATTTTCAATCATGTAGATTGAAATATTTTACAAGTATACAGTTTTACTGAATATTTATTTAACATTGTTCCAATATGAGGCACAGTTGAAATGCATGAGACTAGAACTAACACACTCGTGTCACAGCTTTATAATCGTCTTTGTTATATTAAAACTTGTATCTGAAAGAAATATAATATTAAGTGAGTTGTTGGTGCTAATGGATTCCCATAGTCAAGGAAAAGAGTTTTCCCCTAGTATGGTGACTAACCTGTTTTGGTCACATGTGCAGGAACCAATGTCTACAGTCTTTCTACTGGACTTGGGCTCAGTTGGTATAACAACTACACAGAAGTATTGGTAATTAGGCTGTATTACAGGATAGCTGTGTTAGCTGATGTCATGCAATGGTATTTAATGGGCAATGCACCTGAGTGTTGGTAAAGCACGAGACCTGATAAATCTTGGGGAACTGGGGCATTCACAGGTGCAAGTGATACGTTGTATAAAGGTATATACACGTAGGTACATGTAAAGCCTGCAGAAATGTCACTTAATAATAATAGTTTTCTTATTCTGTTACAGTTTTAAACCTACAATACTGGCCGAACTTCTGATCAATCAGAATATATGTGTTCATACGTCTTTCATTCCCGAGTTTGTGTTATGTGTGATCAAATCCTTGATTCTTTAGCACATTTTGTTTTTTACTGAATATGTGGGACGTTTTGCACATTAATTCAGTTTTTGGTTAGTCAAATTTTCACATAAAGAGTTATATCTTTTCCAAGAAATGACCCAGGGTTCTGGGATGATACCATACTGGTAAAACAAGGCTCACATGTGGCTAAAGAAAAATCATTAGAAAAGGATCTTTTGCCAGAAGAGACTTTTTACCATTGAAACAACCTCAGACGCTCCTGGAGGCTTTTCCTGGTGCCCGACCGCTGAGACATTGAGATGATTATGTCAACAGAGTCTTCAGTCTATTTAATGTTATAGCTATAGAACTGACTTTCTTCAAGTCAAACTTGGGTACAACACAAGCCATGAAGATAGTGCAGGTTATGCATGGCTAACAAGAAATTAATGTCAAGTTTTGGAGCACATTCATTAACTCCCCCCCCCCCAAAAAAAACAACGTACATCACGTATAATAGTTAAACAAACCACCTAGGATATAGGATATAGTGTATCCTATATAATGTGTAAAGTTTAGTATACTCTATTCCCTTATAGTGATGGCACACGACGAGACACACATTCGGCATGTAATGCTGTTTGAATATAAGAAGTGTCAACGATGGTTCAGCAAATTTCGTTCAGGTGACTTTAGCCTTAGAAACTGTGATGGCAGGGGCTGACATGTTGGAATTGATATTGATACTCTGAAGATGCTTGTTTAGTCTAACCCAAGGCAACACACTCGTGAAATGGCCATGAAATTGTATGTTTCTCATGAAACAATACGTAAACATCTAAGGAATATAGGAAAACTCCATAAAGAAGGTGTTTGG
>NW_013668709.1:94198-96917 GCF_000517525.1 Limulus polyphemus
GTCAGGTTTTTTTCATCTAAAAAAAAGGCCATTAATTTCTTAACGACCTAATATATATATATATATATATTTCTTTCTTCCTTTCTCACAGAAAACTAAAATAAAATCTGTGTCTATTGTGCTTTAACTGCTTTTATCTAAGATGTTACTTTGTTTTTGTATTGTGTTTTGCAGTATGGTTGTGTCAATTAATTGTTAATCAAGGGGATTTTTCATTTATATTTTTACGTGCATGTATTCTTGTCAAATGTTCAGTAGTATCATGTTTTATGTTATTTCCCTGTGTATGTTTGTACCTATATCAAGACCCTTAATGTGTGTATGTAAATACAAATTTTCAAAGGTGTTAAAATCTAGTTGTATATATACATATATATATAGTTTCCCTGTGGTACAGAGGTAAGTCAATGGACTTATAATGCTAAAATTTAAGGTTCTATTCGAAACAATGAACACAACAGATATATCAAACTAACTTTGCTCTAAAACAAACAAATACATGTATATGTGTGTGGGGGGGCATAGGGTAGTCTACGAAATTAGAACGCTAAAATCAGGGGTTCGATTCCACACAGTGGACGCAGCAAATAACTCCATGTGGCTTTGTTCTGAAACGAACAAACAAACAAATACATAATAAAATTAAATTTTAAGTCTGAAGAAGAGCAGTTACTCGAAATGTCACTATATAAAATAAATATGTTTCTGTTTCAATGTTATATTTTAGACTGATTATATTTTATTACATATATTTCCCAGTGTTGTGCGAATTCCAATTTTTCTGAAAAAGAAATTTGTATAAAGATATTTTTTGGGGGAGAGGGTACTTTAGTTATTTTTATGTAGCTTATGTATATCAAATATTTTATGCTATATTGTTTCTGCATATGCTTTGCTTTGATTAAAATGTTATTTTTGTGGTTTTTTGATCTTAATATGATTTGCTCTTTTTTTGTATTTGACATTTAAGGGTTTGTTTGATATGTCTTCTTATAACGAAGTTTATTATTTTGCATACTTATGATCTCATGAAAAAAATGGCTAAATGATTATTGTATTTTATCATGCTTAATTTGTTTTAAGATCTAATTTTGATTTATAATTTGTGATATATCTATATGAAATAGTATTATTTGTTTTCCTGGTGAGACAGTGAATTACAATACTTTTTGATCAATGTACGAGTTTATTTAATTTGCTTTACACTGTAAAATTAGGCATAGCATGGAAGGCCTGAAGAAAAGTTGGAGAAAAAAAGAGTTTTCTGCCCCTTATTTAATTCTGAAGTTTCTTTAAAAAATGTATGCATATACGTATATGTGGTTTTAACATGACTATTGGTCAAGGAACTAGATAAGATCCTTTTGTCCTAGTTATCTATTGAAGTGAGAAATTGTCTTAGAGTATCACGCGTGCCTTTTTGTGGGAAAGATTTCTGTAAGTTAGAATATATTTTGTGAAAGTAGACAGTGGCCTTCACCACTGGCGTGTCAGGCAGTATCTCGAGGAACAACTTTCTTTGATTCTAGATATAAATGACCTCAAATATTCAAAAAAGGAGCCATCTGTCGTACAAAAAAATAAATACTCCTTAACTTTGATCGTGTTTTCTTTGGAGAATGAAGAATGTTTCGTTAAGCTACGTATTGTGTCCAATCTCTTTCATTCATCAAAGTCATTGAAAGTTGGAGGATGTAAAAATTATTCCCGTGGAACATTTTCTGTTTGACCCTCCTGTTATTCTGCGGAACCTACCCAATTACATTAAAGGGAAATCAGTCAGAATCTCACAGAATTCGATTATAATGTGTTAGGGTAATAATTCTAAAGTGAATAGCCATAAACTAGAGTATTAGTCTTTAAAGTCAAAAGAAGGAGGCTGGAATTTCTAGACAGCAGAGCTTGTGTTTAGAGATATAAAAATAGTTTTATAGCTTTCTCAGTAGATGCCAACTGGAAATGCTCGTGTAGTAGTTGTCAGATGATAACATACTGGTGGATATTAGCGAAATGCAGCATATGTGCGTAAAACATGCTATACGACAATGTTTCCCAAACCTTTTCGGTCACGGGATACTTTTGAGCTCTGAAACTATAGCCAAAACCCTTAAGAAACCTTATTATGTTAAAAAGTTAAATTATAAGAAAATGTTATCAGAATAGCTTGTTTTTCGCTTTAAAGTTCCTCATTTTAGCTACCGAACCATGGCTAATACTTGAATACTTGAAATCACTGTAACTTTGTAAAGTTACGAAATATCCACAAATTCAAGACTAGCTTGACATACAGCTAACATACAACGAGTCATCAATTAGGCTCCGCCTATAAATGAAATAGCCAATAACAAAGGAAATACGAAATACGGGCTGACGAGCTTTTAAGCCATACCTAAACCTGGCTTATTCTTTTACTTCGATTACACTATACAGAATTTTCTCGCAGAACTCCTGGATATATCGTACTAAACCTTAGGGTTTCGCTGAATACAGTTTGGGAAACACTGCTATATGATATTCAGAACCGAAATTTAAACAAAAATATCTTCTCTATTATACTAAATTAATATACTGATAACGTTTTTAACGATCTATCTACTTCAGGGAATTGTTGTATGATATATCGTACTAAACCTTAGGGTTTCGCTGAATACAGTTTGGGAAACACTGCTATATGATATTCAGAACCGAAATTTAAACAAAAATATCTTCTCTATTATAC
>NW_013668709.1:97508-98852 GCF_000517525.1 Limulus polyphemus
GAATTGTTGTATGATATATCGTACTAAACCTTAGGGTTTCGCTGAATACAGTTTGGGAAACACTGCTATATGATATTCAGAACCGAAATTTAAACAAAAATATCTTCTCTATTATACTAAATTAATATACTGATAACGTTTTTAACGATCTATCTACTACAGAGAATTGTTGTATGACTATTATTTTGATTAGATTCAGACATAAACGTAATGTATATTACGTAAGCTTCTCAGTAAAAGTTCAGACCTAAACGTAATGTATATTACGTAAGCTTCTCAGTAAAAGTTCAGACCTAAACGTAATGTATATTACGTAAGCTTCTCAGTAAAAGTTCAGACCTAAACGTAATGTGTATTACGTAAGCTTCTCAGTAAAAGTTCAGACATAAACGTAATGTATATTACGTAAGCTTCTCAGTAAAAGTTCAGACATAAACGTAATGTATATTACGTAAGCTTCTCAGTAAAAATTCAGACATAAACGTAATGTATATTACGTAAGCTTCTCAGTAAAAGTTCAGACATAAACGTAATGTATATTACGTAAGCTTCTCAGTAAAAGTTCAGACATAAACGTAATGTATATTACGTAAGCTTCTCAGTGAAAGTACTTATGTCACCATGAAACTGTTGGAATTTTTTAAGTATTCATTCAGCGATGATAGAGTGTTAGTCTTATAATAAGAAATTATGTCTTCGTTTAGTAAGCGGTAGCCTTTAGAGTAAAAATGGTTATGAGGTGTTTCTTACAGAATTAATAATATTACGTTTGAATACAATAGTACGAAACGGTGAACAATAAATGACGAAAGCACTTCAGTATAATAAAATATATATTTTACAACATTAGCTGTGTCATAGAGATAACATTCTTAGATGTCTATATATTTTCCTCGTTTCTTAACGTAGTAGTATAATATCTTTCATATTTTTGCAGATGTCACTAGGAGATAAGAAAAATTAGAACGTTATCGGCAGCCTCTGTCTTAGAGAATCAAAATTTTTATTATTGAAATTACTTTATTAACTAAATTGTATTATTTCCTGGACTAATTTTCCTACAACTATTAAATGGAAATGTTTTATAATTTCTAAAAAAATTACAGATTATATTTGTTGTGTTATATAGAAGAAATAAAAGTTTTCTTTATTTAATATTGTTGCTGTAAAGTAATGTGCTAATTTTTTTCAAATTAATAATATTAACATGAACAATATATAAGATAGAAACTTAAGATAAAAAAGACAGGTTCAAGAATCTGGAGCAAAACGATTTGTGTCTTTATTTATTCGTCAATATTCACATCAATTTCTAACGAGGCCATGGAACATGCACAGCATACG
>NW_013668709.1:99426-102078 GCF_000517525.1 Limulus polyphemus
TCACATCAATTTCTAACGAGGCCATGGAACATGCACAGCATACGTAATGTTAAAATGACTTTTGTTTCTTGTACGTTTAGGAAACCCGAATTTAAAAAAATAAATACAATAATATTCTAATTGTAAGCAGCTTCGCCTTCTTGATTCAACTCTTAAAACATTTTCAAAACATTTAGTTTAATGCTTTTGTGCGGATTCATCTGTCTTGCTTGCCCCTCAGTAGCACAGCGGTATGTCTGCGGACTTACAACGCTATAAATCGGGTTTCGATACCCGAGGTTGGCAGAGCACAGATAGTCCATTGTGTAGCTTTATGCTTAACTTCGAACAAACAAACAAAATAAATTTTCTATCTTTCTGATCTTTTGTTGTTCCTAGCATTTTTGATACCTGTATATTCTGTTAATTTATAGTCACAATTTGCTATAAAGTGAAATATTAAGCTATCTGTATAAGACTGAAAAATGTTTTGAAGTTCTTTTGAATGATACATTTTCATCTTTATTATAAAAACAACAACATCATAATTTTTTGCTTGTTTCTGGGTGAGACATTTTGGGCTTTAATCACTGAGATAAATATATATATATGACCTAATTAAAGAGCAATTTAATAAAGATAATGGAACTACATCATTTAACTTCATATTAATTTTTTGATATTCATACCAGATGCATACAAAAGTAATGATGTCGACTACTAAAATTCAAGTTACTGAAAATACAGAGAGTTGAGTACGTTATATTTAAATGATTTTGAATATGGGAAATCGGCAAGTCACGTGACAAGCACAAACAATATATAGTCGCAGTGGATCATTGTTTTGAGTTACGTTGGTAATGTGATGCCAACAAAAATTGATCGTTCTGGGGTAGGTATGTAACAACCAGAACATTCATAGAGTCGATCGGAGACTTTACAAGACGGGAATATCCCTTCAAGTTATTGGCATTAGGAAAGAATGGAGCGAGATCAACTTTGTTTTGTTTTTAATTATGCACAAAGCTACACAATGGGGTATCTGTGCTCTGCCCACCACGGGTATTGAAACCCGGTTTCTAGCGTTGTAAGTCCGCAGACATACCGCAGAGACAGACCTGCAACAGATCGTCGTAGTAAGCAAGAGTGGCGTCTTCTAACACACGAACACAAAAATAAGTGGCAAAAGCCATCCACGGCTCCCAATGTACACTACGTAACATTATCACGAAGGATCTCTGACTTTAAAAGTCACAAGTCAAGTATGCACAAGTTGCTTCTACGAGTATTAAACAAGATACTAGAACATTTTTTCTTCGTTGGCTACTTTTTGTAATGAAATCCTCGTCGAGCTGTGTCAACGGGCCTTTGGCACCAACCACTAAAATGTATTTACAAAGTATTATGTGCATATTGGATTATATATGTTTGAAAGAGAATTAGAGAAAACATACTAATAACTCAAGATAATTTTATCACTTTTTACCTTATTAAATAATTAAGTCTGAATCTAAGCTTTGTTAATAAGAAAATTACTCACAGATCGACATATCTCAAGCATTATATCGCAATTTTCGAAATTTATTGAACATAAACATATACCCACGCTATCTGGTGGTGAGGCTTTGTAGAGCGAAGAGTGGATGTTAGATCTAGTATTTGCACTTTGTCCGTTAGCCAAGTGTTTTATTTCTTAATTGCACGTTATTTAACTATTTCCTTTAGTAAAAACGATTGTTTACATTCATTTATCGGTATTGTAACTATAGTCTCCTTGATTTTTATGATGTGAACGCCTTTTCCAAGCTGGCGGAGCATGAGTATAATTAATTACATTTGGCATACGATGTTAGTATTAGGCCTATTACAGTTTTAACACTACATGTTTTATATTGTCCCTTAGGGATTTTCAAGGATTAGAAAAGTGTAGAATAATAGTATTTCAACCACACTATATTCACCAATATGGTTGAAAACTATATTTCAAAGATTTTGTTTGTTTGTTGTTAAGTACAAAGCAACACAATGGGTTATCTGTGCTGTGCCCACCATTGCTATCAAAGCCAAGTTTTTACTGTTGTTAAAAAAACAACGTCAAAGACAAATACGTGGTATCATTTGATATAAAAAATTTGTTCACCAAAGTTTCAATAATTGGAGCTCCAGATGTTCTAATGAAACAAACTTGAGTAGATGTTTGCACCTCAAGTTGTAAAAGAAGAAATCATTGCCGTGCTGAAATTGTCACAACAACTCCTCTTTCCAGTTCAGCAATGAACAATTCTCAACAGAATCAAGGACTCAGCATGAGAAGTCCTCTATCAACATTTTTTTGCGACATTTACATGGATGATTTTTAAAACAAAAAACATATTTCTGCGTACGTTATATAGACAATACTTTCACTGTTATACTCAAATATGACTGTTGGTTAAAAAACTTTTCATGACATCCTAAATTCCTTTGGTTCTTCTATACAGCTTTCTAACTAAGCCGAAAATAACAGTACAGTTGTTTTCCTAGACGTTTTAATCACAAAAAATTCTGATGACACAATACAAAGAGAATCTTACTGAAAACTAGTGTTAGTTTATTTCCCCTCTAAAGATCAAACTATGCTTACACCCAAAAAATTGGTGCTGACACAACATTAATTTGGGGTATGCTGCATAT